>NC_070631.1:2881950-3072283 GCF_947347685.1 Pleuronectes platessa | reverse complement strand
AAATGTACATGAAGATTGACGTCTTACAGTTTAACAGAGAAAACAGGAATACAATCAAATAAAGAGAATTTGAATTAAGAAAACATACATTTTGCATATGAAGTAGCAGAGTTAATTATGAAAATTAGAATATTTCATATTTCTATATATATCATAACACACACCTATCCTGATAAGTCTTTGAAAAACTCACATTGACAATTTTTATTACAATTTATTGATTTATATCAGTTATCTTCTGATCTATAATCGTGTTAAACTGTTCATTCTGTACTGTGGCTCTTCACGAGTAATGGTTTTTGAAATACGCCCAGAAATTTATATTAAAAACATTTGCTAATGGACACAAAATAAAGTAATTCGTTAGCTGCAGCTGTAAATGCATCCGACATTAAAAGGTTTTTTTTGTACAAACTGTACTCTCGCATCAGGGGTGAATCCTGGGGGCGGGGCCAGGGTGAACTCAGATTGACCCCTGAAAAGTCTTACTCATATAAATAAAAATTAGAAGTTATTCACAAATATAGTGAATGATATGCAGTGTTTTTGCTCAAAAGCTAAACAGCTAACAGTAATAAGCATTGAGTAAGTAAACTGATACAAGTACATTTAGAGTGTTTATATGTATTCTAATAGGAATAACTGACACAATTACATTAATAACTAGAACTACAAGTTAGTGTGTTATAAAGGTTTATATTATAAATGCTACATGGGAGTTAAACCGGCTTCATCTGCTCAGTCCAGTTTCTGGGAACTCAGTCAGATCACATATCGAGTACAGCTGTCTGTCTGTCTGCTTCTCAGAAGGTTCATGTGAGTCTTAACAACACAAACACACACACAGACACACACACACTCGCTGGACCCTCCGAGCAGAGCGGGACCTGATGGCCCAGAGTCACATCGTGGCCAAGGTGTATTTACAGGTGATTATATCAGCTAATCGGTGGATTACAGCATGTTGAGTCCACACAAGCCCGTAAGCTGCCGGGGAAAGACAGTGCGGTCCTGTGGGATTTTCTGTTTAATCTGGTCCCACAATGCAGCGGGGCCCCTCCCGCTCTCACATCTGGCCAGCTCGGGATTTACCGTTGTAATCCTCGATTTTAAAACTATTTTATCGTGCTTTACCGCTGATACGTTGGACTTTAATTACTAAAATGCAGCTTTCTATTTTAGCAATGAAGTAATTACACGTTGCTGCTCTATTAGCCTGTGCTTAGTAAGTAATGAGGTTGTGCCACGGTGGCTGTAGGTCGCCGGGCATCCTGATCCAGATTATTCAACACACAGAAAGATATTCTAACACACAGGGGCTGGAACCTGGAACCTTTCTACTGCAGGAACAGTTTCTGAATCCTTGTTTTTTTACATTTCCTGATAGAAGCTTGACTGGTGTGCAGAAGGTTTCCCTCTGTGCACGCTGCATCTGTCTGATCACACGTGGTGTCCCTCCCAGCAGGAGGTCCGGTGAAGCTGCGCCGCTGCACACAGCTGGGGCAGCGGAGGGGTTAACACCACTCGCTGTGGCAGATGTCAAAAACCATGCTGTAAAAAATGTCCGATTAACACAAAGGGGCACTTTGGCAAATCCTGATTATGGGAGCACTTTCGTTTATTAAAACGCTGCCAATCCCCTGTACTCTTTCTGAGCGGGGATTAAAACCAGGTAGACACCATTGTCTGTCCAAACAATCCCTCTGTAAGGCTCTGGCTGTTTTCCTGGTGCCCTCGCAGACCTACGGACGGCTGGCTGGCCGGCCCCGGCTGGCTGGTTGCCTGCCTGTAATCCCACTAGGGGCTTACAGTATAGGTCACTACTACCGCTACACATTCCCATTCATCAACATCATCCCCTTTAGACGGACTAGGTGATTGGATTTAGGACATGTTTTACAGGGGCAGAAGAACCAGGGAACAGCGAACTGAAGCGTGTTTACAAGCGCTGTGCTGTGAAAAGGCCCCGTGGACGAGTGGCGGCCATATGGAATGGATAACCCACGTGAACATCTGCCCTCGATCAGCACCACGCAGCGCCATCAGGCTGTGGAGGCTGTGACCCTTCACATGCTGCACAGGAACATCTGGTTCTGCTCTCACGGATCCCAGAGATCAGCGGTGACCAGTCAACCAGCTGAAGAGAAGGATGATTCCTCCAGGTGGAAAACGGATCTGTGAAGTCAGCGGCAGGATCTGATTGGTGAACTAAACAGCAGACGTTCAAAAGAACCAACTATTCATACTCGGCCTCCTCTAACTCTTCAAGTGTCACTCATAATCCTCACGTCTGCTCCTGAGTTCTGGTGTTTAAATAAAGTCACAGTCAAATTGACCTTTGCCCTTTTGGACAGAAAATTCTCATCTGGATTTTGATCTTAGGACATTTGTCGAGAATTAACACAAACGTGTTTTATGAGGACACAATGACCCTTGAACTTTGACCTTTGATGACACTATATTTAATATATGACCCATAAACATCCTGATTTTCCTCAAAGGAGGTTATGTTCTCACCCCTATTTATTTATTTGTGAGTAAGCAAGACAGATGGGGCGTCGATTTCCAAGATAATAATTCCTGGATCTTAATTTGTTAATAATCTGTTACATTTATGAAACTGATTTCTTACGAATGTGTGTAATCTGCAGCAGTTTGATGGAATTTAAGGAGACTGCTGGGCCTTGATGGAGGAACGAGTTCTACTGAGTTCCACTGCAGTTGTATTTGTATTTTACTTTCGAGCAGTAATGACACATTTTAAAGTGTGAAACTCGGCTGAGAAAACTCTCTAATACAGTTTGACACATTCCTCTACTTCCTTCTTTTGTACTTAAAGGTCGACATGTGTGGATTCACTGAGTCTGCAATATTCAAACATCACCAGGTTATTGGTCTATTACTGCCCGGAAACATTACCTCAAGTACTGCACTTAGGTCCAGTTTGAAGTTCTTATACTTCACACGTGTATTTCAATTCCTCCTTCACCACATCTCTTTAAAATGTATGAATACTTGTTCAGATTAAGATTTTTACAAGTGCTTAATGTTAAACCAGTGATTTCTCCTCTTCACCCTCGTAGATGGTTTCATTTAAACAATTTTCCATTTTATATATTTCACAAAAAGGCAGCAAACATTAGAGAGAAGAACGGAAAAACTCAAAACTGTTTTGTTTGTCTTTTCTATCGAGCATCTCACGACCCCTCAGGTTTCTCTCGTGACCCTTTGGAAGGACCCGACCCCTGTGTTGAACCACAGGACTAAACTAAGTTTGGTAATACTTTGGTTGCAGGGACGCTTCTTTTACTTTTAATTCTTCCGGCATTACAATGCAGTTTTCAGTCTGTTTTAATGTTTTCATATTGGTTCTTTTCCCTAAGTGAAGTATCTGAGTACTTCAAACTACTCTAATGCCTTGAACAAAAACTAATCACGACTCCTTTGTTATCGTTCAATCCCCAAACAGCAGCGGGAAGGTGATAAACTTATATCACCAGCTGCTCTCTGGAATTAATTCATCGCACAAAGACGTGGCATATGCCAGAGGATCAAATTTCTCTATCATCGTAAAAGTTGTGTTGTTTTCTAAATTGAAAGAGCATAAGGTCCCACTTTCACGAGACGACGTAAACTCCTCACCTCAATAATTGTATCAGCTTATAAGAAGCTTACTGTAATTCCAATATTGTCTTCTTAGGGGCGGCCGCCTAAAAACACGAAACACAAATCATTTCACAAATTAAATGAAAACCCCCCCGTTCAAAGGGAAGCTATCCTGGAGGAGCACGGAGGGATTAGCATGTAAGTCCGGCACATTTAATATTTACGGCGCAAAATCGCACAATTAATCTGACAATGTGTTGTGTGTCTAATACCTGGTCTGACGAGGCCCGACATCATTATCAGTGAGGTGCACAGGGATGGGCGAGGGGGGGGGGCTCTTTAACCAATAAGGTTTGATTGAAAGTAAATAGTGCCACCACATTGAAACTGCACGTAAACAATCGTGTTTCGAGAGAGTTGCTGTTTTAGATCTGGTTAAAACGAGATCGGAGCGGCAACTTGGATTTTCCATCAGCCTGAATTGTCTTTAGAACAGTTCCCTTGTGTGATTTATATTCATAACTTTGAATGACTTTCTGAACTTCAGAACTAGTCAAAAGAGAAGCTCTGTAATTTAGTTCGATATAAACCGTGACAGCAACTACACAAACATTGTGCTTTGCCTTTGAAGACAAACTGACAAACAGGAAGTGGTTCTATGAATGTTTTTGCCACGATGGAGGTCGACACCCGCTGCGTTGCAACCACATCTATATCTACATCTATCTATATCTATCTATCTATATCGATATCTATCTGTCTATATCTACATCTATGTATATCTACATCTATCTATCTATATCTATACATCTATCTGTCTATCTACATCTATCTATGCAGCTGTGTGTGATTTATATATAGGTTTACGGTGATGAACCATATCTTTATATCTATCTATCTATCTATCTATCTATCTATCCATCCATCTATCTATCTATCTATCTATCTATCTCTCTATCTAGTAATAGATAAATAGATATATAGTTATATTTGGGGGCATTAGCCCAGGGACCCATAAAAGCTAGAACCGCCACTGTCTTGATAAGAGACGTTCAGGGACACTTTAAATCTCGGGAATCTGGAGACACGACCCTCAGATGCGGCCTCGTGCGAGCTCCTATAACAAATCATCAGCAGAAAAACAGGAGAGAGTTTCCTGCAGGAGGTGCTGCTGAGTTTAAAGGGTTAACGGGAGGAGGCGCAGCTCCTCTGGGTGGAGTGAAGCTCTCCGAAGTTCAACTCACAAATTAGCCCCGAAGGCTCCGCTGCGCTGTGTCTGAGTAGAGAGAGAGAGAGAGGGAGAGAGAGAGAGAGGGAGAGAGAGAGAGTGAGAGAATAAAGAAAAGACGCATCAGCTTCGTGCGTGAAAAGATTCAAACAACCGTGCGCGGACATGAGCGACGTGAGCGAGGAGGCGCTGCTGGACTACTTCTCCTCGCGCGGAGGGAACTCGGGCAAAGTGAGGAACGCAGACATCCTGAAGACCTTCAAGCCTTTTATTGGTCACGGTGACGCGCAGCTGCGTGGTGAGTATCCCGCCGGAGGGTCGTGGATGAAGGTATATGGAGGAGGAGGAGGTGGGGAGGGGGGGGGGGGGGGGCCTCGTGTTCTCCAGACGCCCCTCCATCATGTCACTGATGATAACATGCATTTTTAATAACTCTACACCCCCACCCACAGTGCTGCTTCAGACAGCCCTCCATTGCTCTGGGTTCCACACCAGATTACATCTGGTTTGAATTAGAGCTCCTTCATGGATCCACAGTTGCTGCAGGAGTTGTGTCATTTCCTCCTCTCTCCCCCCCCCCCCCCCCCCCCCCACACACACACACTCCAGGGGCGGTTGTAACAGAGCTGAGGACCAGAGGCTCTGACACATGATGCAGCTCCTCACACAGAACAATGATCCCTCAGCGAAATGAGGAACCATAACAGATGAACACTGGTTCCCACCGTGTTGGTTGGTTCAGGATCCCAGTGTTTACTGTGTGGTTCTCCCTCCACCCACTGACTCCACATCTGCTGATGTAACCCTGAATCATCGCCAAGGCCAGGAGGCTTCTCGTATTTCTACTGACTAACGGGTTTGGGAGAAAACTCACGTGGGAGTAACTCGACAGATAGATATATATACAGATATACAGATAGATAGAAAGATAGACAGATATATAGATTGATAGATAGATAGATATACAGATATACAGATATATAGATAAACAGATAGACAGATAGATAGATAGATAGATAAACAGATAGAAAGATAGATAGAAAGATAGACAGATATATAGATTGATAGATAGATAGATATACAGATATACAGATAGATAGATAGATAGATAGATAGATAGATAGATAGATAGATAGATAGATAGATAGTTAATGGGTATTTTAGTTTGTTTACAGTAGGTACAAATGCGTTATTACTATTTTCAAAATCCACATTCTACCTTAAAATAGCATGAAGAGGATTTATTGATTGCAGGGATGTCAGACTGTGTTTTATCTTATCTCTTCTTTCCCAATGCAGATGCTCTTCCCATTAAAAACCTTCAGAGATCAAACACATCAAAGACTAATCACAGAACGTTTGCTCTTAAATTCCATCTTTTGTTTTTGGCCCAGAAACCGATTAACGAGCTCGTGATGATTCATCGTGTTTCTGAACCTGCAGAACCTTTATTTATTTTTTGTTTGAACCTTTGGCACTGACACGGTAACATGTTGGATCCTCCCCTCAATGATTATCCAAAGTGACCTTGTGTTGCTCCAGATGCAGACTCAGCAGTGCAGTTGTTGACAGAGGTTTAGAGAGAGGCCATCTGACGCCGCCGTCCAATTAGAAGAGTGCTTAGAGTCTGTCCTAGCATGTGGTCGCAGTGATTGTGATGATCGTGATTTAATCATAATTAAGTCCACATGCATGACTGGGTGCAGACGTCTCTCTAATGGGCTCGCTGTCCGATCAGATGGGAGAAAACTGGGGCAGTGCAGTGGTGAACGGGGGGGTGGGGGGGGCTGTGTGCACATGTGTGTGTTTGTTTTTGCGAGCTGCTCGTTTCTGTCGACCTCTGGCTAATAAATAACGTACACGACGCGACTCGCCGCCACCGAGCGATGAGGAATTCTTTTGTTGAGGCAGACGTAAGTGTCGGCTTCCCTTTGGACTTCCTGTTGTTGTGAACCGCACAACCATCCCCAACTACACACCGTGTCTTTCCGTCCACACCAGGAAAGGGAAACACTCCAATTGTCCCAGAAGCTGCGTGTCCCTGTTCACCTTCACATGAATGGAATACCTACGCCTGGAGAAAAGAGAGAGAGAGAGAGAGAGGCCGCTCCGGACCACAGAGTCGGCACATGCCTGAATATCTGCTCACGTAGAGTAAACAGAGACAGGGAGGTTTATCAGCTGCTGTCTGTTTGGTTCCCACAGGGAAGGTGGTGGAACGTGACTCAGGGTTTGTGTTCCTGCTGGGTTCTGAAGGGGAACATCTCCCTCTGTCCCGTCAGGAGCCTCAAATCCTCCTAATGCCTCCACTTAGAAACACAAACCCTCGACTCATCCACCGTCATGTTATAAACCGGCCCTCACACACGTGTCTGTCACCCACATGAAGCCACATTTCTCTTTTTTACTCTCACGAATTAAATCCCAGAGTATCACAGAACGGGGGGGAATTCTCTAAAGAAGCTATATTTAGTTTTCTGTGTTTTTTCCCCTGCAGCTAAATACAGAGAAGAGTTCAAGCTCATCATCGACCGGATCGCTGTGGTGAAGTCGGAGAATGTGAGTATTTGAATAGTTTTACCTTGTGTGGGTAAAACTCTGCTGCCATGTTGTTCTGCTTTTATATTTCTACACTGACGCACACATAGTTGTTATTCCGGTGAAAGTATTTGTGACGTAATCAAGGATCGAGATCTGGTAACTTTTCCTCCCAGGAGACGGCAGCTGCAGTTTTCATTTCCCCTTTTTAGACGAATTAACTTTTGCAAGATTATGTAAAAAAACTGCTGCTTTGGTTCAGGGAGCTCTCTCACCTGTACAGTCACCGTTCTTACATTGTGTGCATCCTTGAAATCTAATGATTCCTCATAAATCATTTCTTTAAAGTTTTCTATATCCTCTGTTGTTTACATCCAGGTTTGTTGCCGTCTCCCTCTTTCCTACCATTGTTTTGAGGCATTCCTGAAATGCTCAGTGCAATGCAGGCATCCCATAGGTCATAGTGTCAGTGTGAGGATTGTGTGTTACGTCCTGCACGTGCACAAATACGTCAACAACTGCACAGAAAACCTTTATGTGATGCACCAGGAGATGAAAGCTCAGTTTAGCAGGAAGAGAAAACTATTGTCTGCCTCTGTGCAATGTTCAAGTTTCTGCTTTTCAACCAAATCTTTGTGTCTCAGGGTGAGAAGTTCCTCGTCCTGAAGAAGAAGTACAGGCAGCAGCTGCAGGAGCGCGATGCCAGACATCCGGACTCGGACGGGGACGGACAGAGACGTCTGAGTCCGTCCAGGACAGAAGCCACCGCACAGTGGGACTCGCCCAGTGCCACCACTCCTCCTCCTCCTCCTCCTCCGCACCAGAGACAGGATGAGCGCGCGTCACGTGGGGAGGTGAATATATGAAGCTCCTTGTTTATTTCTAAACAAGGTCATCTTTGTTGACGCCTCTTCGCTCCTCGCACGTGTCGGCATCTAACTAACGACGGCTCTGTGGCACAGGGGATAAAGCTCCTCGGATGGGGGACATGTAAGTTAGTGAGACCCGAGGGACGGTCAAAGGGCTTATGTCTTTACATAAAGGACAGATCTGGACTAATGCACAGAAGCACTTGACTTTTGTGAAGATAAACACGACGCGTTATATGTTTAATGCACAGTAATCCTCTGGAAGTACTCCTACATATTGTTCCTGCAATAAACTTGAGCGTGGAACCATAGATTTAAAGGATTAACGTGTCTCATGCTGCGGGTTGAACGTCCTCCTCACACGTGTTGTGCTCAAACAGGCCCTAGAGTAAACATGATGGTTCCACACCCAGATGGGGAAGGATCGACTCGGCTCAGGGTCTGACCTGCAGAGAGAGTTTGTGTTTGTAGCTCAGTGAGAAGCTGTTCAGAGTTCAGCTTATAATCAATACCTGACTCCTCCCTTTTTCTGAATCATCGACTTAATTATCCCGTGAGGAAAAACAGAGCAGGTTTTGGTTTTTAGGAAAACTTAAATATTATATAAAGGCTTCATCTCACGAGGAGCTCTCCCCGGCTTGCAAGCTGCGGTTGTTGTTGCCCAACTCTGATAAACACCTGATAGTTACAAGTACAGTGTCAACAGAGGTAAGACACTTAAAGACAGACACTTAAAGTATCTGCAAATGTCTCAAACACAAACCCCAAATAAAACCAGGTTAAACTAAACAGGCAGGACATGTTTGCTTCCATGAAAGTGAGAACCTCTTGCTGGATTATACAAGAGACTGTTAATTCAAGACTCATGTAGAGAAATTGCTTGAGGTGATGTTCACGTTCTATCAGATCACATTCAGATGCACGTGGACACACAAACACTTTGTTATAGACACATCCGTCAACTCAGAATGTGTAAAAACAACATTTGTTTGACGCAAACATATGAAATACTTGATTATTTGTATATTGAGAAGTGATCACAGGAGACACGTTCAGCGAACAGACGAGCTCAGCAATGGTCGGTTGGGATCGGATCCCTTCAGGACAGATGTTAACAGCTGGTGTGAACTGTTCTCCTGCAGGAGCAGCGGACAGGAGGAGTCACCACGCAGCTCCCTCCACCTCCTGTCATCCACATCCACGTTCCCTCAGAGCCCAGCACCGGGGAGGAGGAGCTGGACAAGGACTCAGGGTCAAAGGTGACAATTTCTCTGATTGAGAGGATATATACACACATATGCATGTTATAATACACACAGATACATATTATACATGCATTTTCACTTCCATCTTTATGGGATAAACCTACTGAGATTCACAACTTGCTCATCAGTGATTTAAAAACCTCCAACTTCACCTGCTGCTGCATTAAAGTAACGCACAGATTCATGCATTAATAGTTATATTCTGAAAATATAAAACAAGAGCTGAAAGAAATAACTGTAAAGTCAGCGGCTACCTTTTATAGTTTATTGATCTTTTCATCATTTTCAAGCTTTTAGACTCTGAAATGAGAAAATGAGCCATTTTCTTTTCTTTTTCATATTAAATAATAAGTAAAACGTTATTAAAGAAGAATTAAATGCATATTAACTGATAATTGAAATGATTAATTCATGTTTAATGGTATCTGTCTCAGTGGCTGCTGTTTTTTTATCTATATTATTTAATCTTTGCATTTATATCCATATCTATCAATACTCACTTATATCTGAGCAGTCACCCTCACTGCAGTGGTCCCCTTGTCCCCCACCAGGTGGCGCTAAGTAAATTACCTGGATTTGTCACCTACAGCAGTGGGTGGAGGGAGGAGCGGTGGGGGGGAGGAGGAGGAGGAGGAGGAGGAGGAGGAGGAGAAGGGCCGGTGTGAAGATCTGCATCTAAATGAAGCTCCCTGTTATTATGTAGAGCGGCAACATGTTGGAACTCATTAGAAAGATAATAATCACTTGTGTTCATCACAGAGGTCACAGAGAGATATGTGGCTTCGCTCCTCGCTCGGCACAATAGACACATGAAATATGTTGGAATGTGTGAATGTGGAGCCACAATGGGATTAAGTGCGTTTGCTGAAGGTATTAGTTCCTTTGAACTTTGTGTTTAAGGCCCTCGACGGTTGTTTCATATCAAAGAAGTCACCTGGCTCCTTGTTATTAATCATGACACCCGGGGCTGGAAACTGGGAAGTCCGTCTCCCAGAGGCTGATGGGAAATTTAAATTTATTAAATCATTATTTCAAGGGAAGGATCATTCCTTTAAATTTTAACACATATATCAGGAAGTGAGCGTTTTCCTTCCCCAGAATATTAATTGATCTTTAGCTCATTACAGTACATTTCAATAGAGAAGATGTGTGTTGGCTGAAAGTATTTGTCCTGGGCATATTCATAGGGTACAAATAAATCACAGCCCATAAATAACAAACATTAAATGAGAAATTTGAGTTTTAAATCCATGTTGAAGAAAAGAAAATCTGAGATTTAGAGAAGAAAGTCTTGAAGCTGAAGAAAGTTTTAATATAACATGAGAAAAGAGTTGGAACTTTTTAATTTCACAAGAATAAAGTCGGAATATTACGACGAGAAAATATGTTATGGAACTTAAATTGTGGCTTTGCAATTATAAAGACTTAATTTATGAGAATAAAAAAAAATCTGTAGGAATTAGAAATTCGACTCATATCTGAATCCCAAATTTTTGACAAATCTCATTGTAACACTTTGAAAACTTTTTGAAGACAGATGTGACCATCGATGACATCACGACCAAACTTTCCTTTTCCTTCCTTCTCCAAGTCTGAGCTTCTTTCTTCAGATTAGACATAAGAATGAGAACATTTATAAATCCATGTATAAGCTTTTTTAAATATATAACCAAAGTCCTGATACTGATGAGGCAAACTATTAACTAATCAAATATGACTCAATAAGACGCTATCTTATTGAAAGAAGTAGTTAAAACTCTGTGTCCTTGTGGTAGTATAAAACAGTGATTCTCAACCTGGGTCAACAAATATAATATAAATATTTATTAAATGATCAATTTTAGTTTTTTCCTTAAATTGTGTGAAGCAGGGATAAGATGTGAGTCCGACTGGATGTTAGTGAGTCTGTGTGCGACTCAAAAAGTTTCCGATTCACTGATCTTAGAGCAAGTTGATCCAATTTAGGTCAATTTTATATGTTAAGCACAAAATCATCTCCTAAATTATCTCACTTCACTTTCCACCAGTCGATGAAGCCAAAAATAATCTTCTTCTGATTTAGATTAAATCCTAAAATTCACACAAAAAGCCCCAAAATACATAAATAAATAAATCACCAATTCCAGCTTCTGATTTATCTTCTGTGATATTAAACTAAATATCTCTCGGTCTTTTTCCTCGTTGTTATCGTCCTCAAACAAAAAGCACTGAAGGAATGGACGTGTGTCAGAGAACCACCGGCTGGATAAATACCCCCCCGATCACCTGTCATGTTCAGCTCGCTGACGTGTGACGTGAAACTGTTTCCACATCGTTTTCTGATCTGAGAACAGTTCGCTCGCTCCATCATAAATCAGCCCAAGTGACAGTTTTACACTCTCGACTGTGAGTTCCTCCCATCGACCGCTTCAGGCCCGAAAAGGCAACGACCACAACAACTGTAGGTTTGTTGTTTTTGGGGGTTAATTGTTAATTGGATTGTTATTCATTACCCCTCGTGTGTGAAAGTGTCACCTCGGCCTTGCTCTCCCATTACCTCCCTCTCTGTCTGTCACCCTTTGGTCGCGTCTCGTCAGCTGGAAGCAGCACAGCAGCGTGACCTCGCTCTGAGTGTGTGTCTGTGTGTGTCTGTGTGTGTGTGTGTGTGACGGGCACAGTTCAGTTAACGTGTGTCACCTCTGAGTAACAGTTGTTCTGTTTCCTGTCTCTCTCAGTCGGAGTCGGAGCAGGACGAGGAGGGAACCGGCAGCTTGGGCTCCGCCGCCGTCGCCGTGAGTCCATTTTAGTTTTTTGTGTCTTTTTTCCCAGAGGATGTTTGAGAAGACAGGAGGTGGAGTGACAAGTGTAAAGTGAAGGGAGAGCAGCTTCATCTACCATGTGACAGGAAATGGAAAAACAGGATGTGGATAGTAGGGTGTGTGTCTGTGAGTGTGTGTGTGTGTGTGTCTAAGCTCCTCTCTCTGCTCCAGCTCGATCCTATAGAGAAGGAGTGGATCTACTCGGCTGCTGGTGCTCGGGTCCCTGACCTCTCTCAGCTGCTCAGGCAGGACCCCTCGCTGGCAAACAAGAAGGTACAGCCCCCCCCCCCCCCCCCCCCCCGTTCTCCCTCTGAAAGGACACAAATTGGATCTTGTTCTCAGATTTGTGGCCATCTGCGGCGAAAGGGACACAACGCAATGCATGATGGGAAGAGAAACTCAAACAGCCACAGTTTCAAACTAAATTCCAGGTTCCACAAATGTTTCAGGAGGAAAAATCTAATTCCAGATAAATTAAAACTCAACAATTCAGAATCAGAATCAGAATCAGAAAGTATTTATTGCCAAGTAGGTTTATACCTACGAGGAATTTGCTCTGGTTATTGGTGCACACAATGAACATAGAACATAAAAACATACAAACACAATAAATACAACACACATAAGAAAAGCAATAATAAAAAAATATATATATATATATATTTACTCACTATTTACTTCTTATTTACGGTTCTAAAAGTAAAGATTTTACTGGATTGTCTGTACTTAAACTGCGGATTAGAAAATAAAGCGTTTCATTCACCGTGTCTAGGTGACTTCCTCCAGTATATCAGCGTTAAGTCTAAACACATATTCAAGCAAACATAACTTCAATTAATCTGATTTATAAAATCCATCCTATTATCTTGAATATAATACTTTTTTTTAAAGTTGTTTTGTGCAGTAAAATACTTCTACTGCACTTAATTAATCCCAAATACACATTTTAATGATCCAACCTTTCAGCCTCTCAAACATCAAACAGCAGTGACGTGAGGACGCTGTGTCCTCGACGTGTGAAAGTTACTTTGCATGTGTCTGAATTTCTTTTTTACTTCAGTTCCTCTGACTTTGTTGTTCCTGAGACTCTTTGGTCAACGAGGACTAAACTGATATCGTCTCACTTCTCGAGTTCAGATGATTATTAACGGTTTTGTGTTTCTTTTCTTTTGGGGGCGTGTCCAACCAGGACTTCACCTCTGTAAGTATTTCACGTGTCTCGTGCTGCTCACTGTAATTTGATGTTGTTATTTATTAAGTCGCTGTTGTTTGTGATGTGATTTCTGACTTGAAGCCTCTTGTTGTTTCCCTCTGACGCTCCTGACTGATGGGGACTGTCCTCTCAGGGGGTAAGTGTCCTCACTGTCTCTCACCACCTTCAGGCTGAGGCTGCGTCCACACATCCACGCCATCGCTGATTCGTCAGGCTCCTGTCACATGACCTCCTTCCCAGAAAGAAAACAGTCAGCCTCGGCTACACGTGTAGAAAACAACATGGAGAATCAATTAGAAGCGTTGCTGAGCTGTTGTCTTCACTAACAGATGTTGTGTAGTTGAATTCTGCATTTTTAAGATAAGATAAAAACGTTATTGAGCCGCACACCAGGGAAATTCAGTTGTTACAGCAGCAGGCAGCTCAGAATAGAGATAGACGAGAGAGTACAAATATATAAATGAAAAGCAATAGATATAATAAATTAAAGTAAATAAAAAATAAAACCAAGTATGTACATTATATACAGCTTTTCACTTTAGTGGTTTAAAGTAAAGTAAAGTGGCACAGAAGGATTTAAAAAAAGTAAAAAACTATTTTTACACAAGAAAAAAACTTTTAAACTTCAGAAGAAACCGTTTGTACATAACAACAAATGTGCAAAAAGTTATTTTCGGTTTAAAATAGAGCAAATAGTATAAGTTAAAGTCGTATAAATATGATACAACTTCTTGTGTAGAAGAGGAGAACGTGAGCCGAGATGCTCATGAGGACAGAGATCATTTTAGTTTGAAAACGCCATTTTCATTAGTGTGGCTGTGGGTGTGGCTTTATGTTTTTCAGAGTAGAATCCAGCTCTTTGTGAAAGTTACGTCCATCACAACAAATCATATCTCAGCTCTTCGCCTCTCGAACCTTTCCACCGATTCCTCCAAACCTTGTTTTGCTTGTGTAACTTTCACCAGCTCACCCAGAGGAGGCTTTCCCCTGTAGCGGCGTTCCGAGAAGCCCGTGTTAAAACATCCAGATCATGCATTTCAAAAGGTCCACTATCAAAAGGATTATGAAAGATAGCTTTTTAGCTCCTGCGCCCCCCTGACAACCCAAATCCTTTTATTTGTCTCCCTGTGCGCTTAAGAGATTTGAGCTCATGTTTGTTGTCCCTCCCCTGTGTCACAGTTCTCACACTGTCCTGTGGCCGTGGCGGACCACCTTCTAAGAGTGGCCCTTAAGCCCCTGCCATCCCCACCCGGACAAGATAGCACGGCCGCCATTGAAGTGCAGGGAGATGTAGGGGGGGGGGGCCGCTGGGATTAAGGAGAGTCTTAATGCCCCACAAAGACTTCACCCACTTAAAGATAATCTGAAAGTAATAGAGCAGGCTGGGATTAATTGTAGAACAATGCTGGTTGTGTCCCTGGGAAGGTGCTGAGTCCCCCCCCCCGGGCCTCTTTGATGTTCCCTTTAGCCTTCAGCCTTCCCCTGTGCAGCAGAGGTGGATGCCCCGCCACAGATAACGTACACTGATACCCACAATCCAGAAGGACTCATGAGAACCAAAGGGCCTTAGATCCCAGGTGCTGGTGTATTTGATCCGTCCCGACTTTGCTCCGCAGAAGTGCAACCGACAACCCCGGGGATTATTACTCTTCATCCTGAGGAGACTTAAGTGTTTCCTGTTCTGACCAAATGTTTGTCGGGATCAGGTGGTTTTAGAGAAACGCTCTCGAGCAGTGGTTTAACAGTGAGGTTGCTTAAAAGTGAAGATCTCCTGTAAGTCTCCCTCTCTCTCTCTCTCTCTCTGTCTCTCTCTCCCTCTCCCTCTCTCTCCCTGTCTCTTCCTGCTCGTGACGTGGACCTCTGTCTCTTCCTGTCTCTTCCTGCTCGTGACGTGGACCTCTGTCCCTGCTGTGACGGACTTCCTCCTCCACACAGTTTGTAAGTACATCATTAGCTCATCACTCCTCAGCGTCTCCCTCGAGTCCAGGGCAGCATCGGGCTCACGGCTCATTGTGTCGCCCGTCGACGCCGAGCCCTCTTCAGC
Organism: Pleuronectes platessa; assembly: GCF_947347685.1. Classification (NCBI taxonomy): domain Eukaryota; kingdom Metazoa; phylum Chordata; class Actinopteri; order Pleuronectiformes; family Pleuronectidae; genus Pleuronectes; species Pleuronectes platessa. The sequence goes on along the minus strand of NC_070631.1, from coordinate 3,056,722 downwards.
CTCCACTTCCCTCACTGGGGAGCGCAGGGTGGGGGGGTGGGGGGGGGGGGACACGGCCGTCCCCGAGTGACGGGACAGGTGGGGGGTCGCCCCCGGTCGGTGGAGAGAGAAACGTGAGGCTGCAGGAAGGGAAGACGCAGCATCCTGTCCTGGCCTCGTCCATCACTCCTGCCCACGGGGGGGGACCCGCCGAGCCCCCTGTCACAGAGCCCTCTGGCCCATCTGTCTTAAGATGTGACAGAGGACAGACAAAAGAGATGGAGACACTCCAGCCAGACGGCATCTATCACAATCTGTCTCTGAGGCGGAGAGGTGAAGCAACATGTCGCTTCCTCATCCCCCTCAGTGGACACAAGCAGACATTTTTATCTGGCCGGCTGCTGGACGAGCTTTTTGTCCCTCGCTCGGCACGATTAGCATCGTCCACACAAAGGGACGCGTGTAGGCCCGGTTTGTTTCTCAGAGGTAAACAAGGGTTTTGTCTGGAACAAGAAATACTGGGTCTCGTCCTCTCAGCTGTTCGGGAGGTAGTTCTGAAATCCTCAGACTCCTCAGAAAACTATAAAAAACTTTTTTTATATTTCTAATCCAGGTAGACAGAAGACAAACTGATTCAACTTCAGCTAAAATATTTGTCTTGTCCAACTTCCATTTATGTTTAGATTAGAAAATATTGGTAAACGTGAAGAACAGGGAATAAAAAAATTCTAATTTTGCAGCAATTTTAATTATTTTTGATCCATAAACTTGTTAGCAACAATTTAATCTTGTATCCGATTGAGTTAAGACTTTTTTTCTTAACTTAGTTGATCAAGTTTTAGAAAATGTATTGTTTTATATAAAAAAAAACGAATCTATTTATTGATGTCAGGTAAATGTAATGGCGTAAAAAGTCCAATATTTTACTTTGGATTGTAAAGGATCACAATTTTAAAATACCTGAATATTTGAAATACTTAATACATAGTAGAATAGTATAAAACCTAATAATAGAATATGTCTTTAATCTCCATAACTCCTTCTAAGATCCATGTGACTGCTCTTCAGCTCCACATAAGACCAATTTAAAAGTTATAAAGTCCCCCCCCCCCGTCCACTGTGGAGGTGAAACTCCTCCTCTCTGCCGTGTGGGGTCTCGACCTCGGCCGGCGGACGTCTGTTGGTTGTTCAGTCGACATCTGCAGCGCCGCTCGGCTCCACCTGCTGATGACCTGTAATTACAAAGCTTCAAGTGGTGTCGCAGAGAAGATCACAGCTGAGGACCGACAGGTGGATGTGGTTCGCACGGGACCGGTTCGAGTTCCCTGCTCCGAAACATGTGTCTGTTATTAAAGCATCGGCACTTTGAGTATCTTAACATGTGGGTGTATCTGTAAGGGAGGGCGGGAGGGCGGGGGGGTGGTGGGTGGGGGGGGGTGGGGGGGGGGCGGCTTGTTCCCCTGCTTGACGTGTGCTGACAGTCGCTGGGTGATGTCTGGGTGGGTCTCCCCTCTGCGGGTCACACTAACATCATCAATCTTCCCCCCCGGTGACAGGCGGCCGGGCCCCCCAACCGTGGGCACAGGGCCGTGTTGTTTTGTAATTAGGCTCCGTTAGATGGCAGGAAACCATCTCTCCATCCCTCCTTCTCACCATCCCTCCATCCATCCATCCACCCCCCCCCCCGTGCGCAGCTGGGCCCTCTGCCCTCGCCACCGGCCAATGAGAAGCTGCCCTGGCTCGGCTTGGGAAGACGCCACAGGGATTACCGAGTGGTGGAAGTGTTCATGTTCTTAACTTCTGTTCTGGTTCCTCACAGACGGCTCTGCACTGGGCGGCCAAGCACGGCAACGAGGACATGGCTCTGCTCGTGGTCAACGCCGGTGCTGATGTCAACACCAAGTCAGTGAGTGTGTTCTTCTGTTTTTCATTGATACACAATAATGTCGAAAAGGGGAACTCCAGCGGGTTTCAGGACAAATGTGCAATGTGTAAACTTCAAAATTAGGACAAAGAAAAGTTTATCAATCATCAATATACAGAGGAAACGTACAGTGATGTCACACACAAGCATATTCACAGAAAGCACCAAAGCACAACACGACTACAAGCCACACAACAGGAACACAACCACAACGGAAGTGAGCGACAACGGTAAAACGAGCATGAGTTACTTTCTGTGGTTGAATTTGTCTTTTCCAACAAAAGGTGTCATATTCAGCAGCCACATCCAAACGTGCACATGGATCTACGTCTGTAAAACAGATCTGAACTAAAATGAAAAACAAATCTCCTGCACTTTACATGCAACAAGTTTGTCCCACAAAAAATTTGGTGCAAAAACCGAACCTAAAACATAATCAGGGTTGTTTTTTATATTTCAGACTTCAGAAACACTCCTCCAGAGTCGTGCATCTTGATAAGAAATCTTAATTTTGTGTGTAAAATCAGTGGAGTTTCCCTTTTAGACCTATGCTGCTTTGCATTTAGCTTTTTTTTGTGACGTGCACATCCTCTCCTCTTCTTTCTTGCAGCATGTGAGTATCCCGGCTCCTATCCGGCCGTGCTGGGCTCTGCAGAATAAAGCTGCTTTGGTTTGAATCTGTTTGAAACCACAGGACCACAACAAGGCCACTGGTTTGTTCTGCCCTGTCCCTCGGTGATGTAATGGTCTCCTAAATGATCTCTGTGAAGATGCAGCTGTGCAAATGCATTACAGCAGCACGTGTTGCCGGGCGGCGCTAATAAATCACGTCATGTCACGTTAATTGTTTCTCAAAACACTGCGTCCGTGTGCACGACTCCTGAAAACTCTGCAATTTTCAGGGAATTACCAGGCAATTATGTTTTTATCATTATCGGCTGTTTCCATAACCTCTGCTAATTTGTCTCTTTCTTTTTTCTCTCTCCGCTGTTTTCATTGGCTGCGTTTGGGGCCTGGAACCTCCAGGGGGTAGGTACCGAACCAACACCCTCCTCAGCTCCCCCCCCCCCCCCGCATGTCCACAGAGAGTCAAACTGTCCCTTCTGAACTCCTGGGTCATAGAAAGAAGAAAGAAAAACACTTAGAAACTTGACAATTAAAGGTTTTGAATTTTCTATTTGAATGTTTTTCCTCTTGTCTTTTCTTCTGCAGGGTTACACGGCTCTACACATCGCAGCGTTACACGGGCACCGGCACATTCTGGACCTGCTCACACGGAGATATGGTAAAAACCGTCTCTCAGTCAATGTGTTGCACCTCGATAAAGCTGCTCTCAGACATTCAATGAACTCCGGATTATCTCTGGACATTCTCCTGAGGGGCCGTAAGTTAGAAGCTCCGGACTTTCTCCAGAGTTTCTCCTGCCAGACCCCCCCCCCCCCCCCCCCTAGTAAAAACTCCGGATAAGGTCCAAATGAGCTCATGTGTCGATGGATTTCTGGAGAATCTCCTGCTGTGTTGTGCATATGTGAAACTCAAACGCTGGAGAAACTCCGGACCAAACTGTGAGGACATTCTCCAGATCATTCTCCAGAGTGGCTTGAATCGATCATGAAATTGGCTGAATAGTCCTTTTACACACATTTATTTTCTCAACTAAATATAATCGATGATATAATTCTGTCCCACACGTTTTTACAGAGATAAACCCTTTATTTCTATTGGTTCTTTGATGGTTTTACTTTTCTAAAACCAGTAGGATTAAGAGGAACAACTGGTTTCAATCTCATGTGGTTTATTTATCTTTTACCTCTGGATTAGTAGTTTTTTTTTTAGGTGTTTAGATAAATGTTTAGACGAATCTTACCTGCTGGTTTCTGAGATTTGTTTTTTTTAATTCTTATCAGGCGCTAAAGAGAACTTGAGGGATTACAGCGGCCACCTTGCCTTCCACTATCTGAACGTCAAAGAGCCGGAGGGTCCAGAGGAGGAGATCGAGCTGCGTGAGTCATAAATCATTTAATAGATAATAACTCTTAGTTTAAGTTCATGTAAAAAGTAAAACACTAAAAACATTCTCTCATCGAGTTAACACTTGTTTCCCTCTGGTAGCAGAGCTCCACGTCACTCAGGCCAGGGAGCGGAACAGGAACAGGAAGCTGGTGACCTTGTTCCACTCTAAGAAGAAGTGGGGCTCGGCCGAGGAGCTGGCGCCGATCGAGGAGGAGAGGACGGCGTCGCATCAGCTCGTCCCGCCGCCGTTCAGACCCCGGAAGTTCTCACGCTGAGGAGAAACTCCGACTTCTGACTCAGACATTCTGGCTTTTACGTTCATATTCACACGTAACGTACAACCCCCTGACCCCCCTGCATTTACCATGAAGTATTAATACTGTGTGTGTATATTTAGTATGTACACACACACACACACACAGACACTCACACACTCGCTGATGCACCTAAAAGCTCGAACAAGTACTGAACACCAAAGCTTTAACTCTGAATTAAGAATCGTGATGCTGCGCCTTTAAAAGTTTTATTAAAGCCTCTAAACTTTACTTCATGTTTTTAAATATTACTTATGCCTTAAAATGTCCAATGACCTCAGGCTACAGTGATTCTTTAAACTTCCTTCACGCTTTTTTGTGCTGAAGTTCTGACGATGAACTTCAGGATGAAGCTGGTTTTATTCTCCATTTTAAAAGTTAAAATTTAAAAGTACTTTCAATCGCCACAGATTTGATGTTGTTGTTATTTACAGCAGCAGGTGAGAGTATGAGGGACATATGATTTGTTTTGTTTATCAGCCACAATATTGCAACCATCGAACGTCAACTTACCAAAATCTACCAGACTATGAAACGATGTGTTAAAGATCCTGGAAAAGAGAAAAGTCAAAACAAACGTGTTTTATTCACACCGTCGAGAAGAAGTACTACATTACCCACAATCCTCAGGTGTATGAGCAATGTGTCTGATTGGTGAATTTGGCTGTTAACACTGAAATCTTTTACCACAACCACGAGAATCCTGTCTGCTAGGATCAAGTGGTTCGGCTCCACAGCCCAGAACCACCAGGACTTCTCTGAAGCAGGGATCAGTCGCAATGCTTCATGGGATATGTAGTTCCTTAAAATACTTATGTACACAGTAGTTGCCTTTTTTTTTTTATTTAGCATTTTCAAATATTATTTTGCAGCAAATCAAATGTGTCACGGTCACGATTCATCTCGTAGCTGCTTCCAAACTCTTTTTATGAGGATTTTCTTAAATGTCCTTGGTGAAAATGAAGAGAAATTAACTTTGTTTGAAGGGCTTTTGTACTGTTCATCATTTCCATTTGTTGTGATAATTGTGTAATGTAATCCAAAAGGACCAGCCTCAGTTTCATTATTTGCACAATATTTATACAATGAAGATATTTTGGTATAAAACTGTATTTTATATCAAACCGTTCACTGTTTTTTTGGAACTAATACTTGTTGTTGTGTTGCTGCTTCACTGTTGCACTGGAATTATCTGCTCGTCCTCATAAACCCAGCAGAGCAACAACTTGTGATAAAGCTTCTTTCTCTCTTTTCCTCTTTTCTCCGTGGGATGACCATGGAAATTCTTCTAAAGCCGCTTTTGATCTTTCCTCAACTACCTGACTTGGCGGGCTGCAGATGGAGTAAATATGGGCCCCGCTAACTCTCCATACGGCTTTAAACCTTAATTCCTGATTAGCTGAAAAGGGCAGCACTTGCTTTCGGGCCCTGGATATCACACAACACAGAGGGGAACAGGGGCAAGTGTTTTTGTGCTTCATTTTTGAAGCGGGGATGTTTTGAGGGGGGGGGGATAAGAGGGAGTTTCTGTAATAGATACTTATCTTACTGCCCTCAAGCCCCTCAAACAAAGTCCCCCTCTGAAGAGATTATAACCCAGGGAGGGCACATTAGCTCTAATCCCATGCTTTGAGGCCTCGCACCCCCATACCTCCCTCTGCCCCACTTATTTCAACCCTTCTGTTGCTGGGGGGGGGGGGACACCTTGTATCTAGTGCATGTATGAGCAAGGCCTGTGGCTACACACGAGGGTTGTGTGTGTGTGCACTCATGTTTGTGTGTGACTCATAGGGGGTGGAGCGACTGTTTCAATAGCACGCTGACTCTAATGAAAAGCATTGAGGGGTGCATACTGCTGTGTAACTGATTCCTCTCTCTGAAGAGATTAGGAGCTACATTGTTGGTTCGGTTGCTCATTTCCATGAGAGCACAGCCTCCCACCAGCGGCTGCTCGGCTTTGTTATTTTGAGTTGGAAAACACAGAGCCCAATGTCCCGGGCTTCCTTGTAACCATTGTTTCACAAATAGGCCAAAATGTAGATGTCACGTCACAGATGCCCAATAACCTCATTAGCTGCTCTCTGTGAGGCGGGGGGGAGAAAACGGTTCCGTGGGCGAACTTCACTTTCTGCATCGTAAAACACTAAAAATACATCGATTAATACTCAGTAGTAGAAAGTATTTTAATAAACGCTCAGAGACAATGTGATGTACCTGTAAGCAGGAGAATGTGTGCATTAATATATCTGTCAACTACTGTAACATATCAGAGAAAAACACAGATTGGTTTCCATAGGAGAAGATATAGTCCTCATTGTATATCAAACATGAAGAACAACTTCAAATATCCTTATTGCTGCATAAGAATACACGATAGTCGGTTATAAATTATTAGAAACGTAGGTTGTTCGACAATATCACAGACATGTAAGTTCTCAGTTATAAGCCGACATAAAAACTTCTATTTTACACAATGCAGAAATAAAAATGTATATTATTTCTCAATTCGACTTATATATATTTTAATTTCTAATAAAATCAATGGTTAATTGGGAGAATATCGTGAAAAAATACATTATTTCCTTTCTTTGACATAAAGGCTTGATAACAAACTTCTTAGGAATCATTACCGTTTGTCAAAGAAACATAAATGTGGATACATATTGGTAGCTTCCTCCCAAAATCCATATTGGCCTAGTTCCAAAACATGCATGAAAAATATTATTGTTTCTTATTAAATCTGTGGCCATCATTATATGAACAAATCCAAATGGAAACTTCCTGTGAAAAGCTGACGTCCCTGAAACTTGATGGAGAAAGAGCTCAGTGACTTTAAGTGAAACAGTAGAAGAGTTAAAAACAAACTCTTATTAAGAAGAGGAAATTAAGTGATTTTCTATTAAAATGATTTGTTCTTTAGGTTGAAAATCTCTCTTTGCTTCCTGGTTAAGAGAAATCTGACCGAGGCGGAAAAACCGGGTCCAGCAGGAAAATCAACAAATGAACCGGGTACAAAGAAAACCTGAGTATTAGTCAATGATGTGCATATGGCCTGACATGGGCCGGGGATCCCTAAGCCACATTAGAACCCACCCCTCAATTTAAAATAAAAAATCATTAAACAAGGAACCAAACAGAGGAGGAGGAACAGAGGAGGATCCCTCGACCTCAACAGATGAACAGGTCACATGCACAGAACAATCCTGAATAACACAATTCTAATGTTTGCAAGAGAATTATTCATTAAACTAAATTTAAACTTTGTAATTATAACTTTAAGAGAGAATCCAGATAGAACTGGCCTCGCTGCCTCTTACGCTCCCTCTCTGCTCCTGTTGAGTAGAACCTGCAGCTGAGGTGCAGAACCTAACAAGCTCCTCTGCAGCAACGAGCCCGACAGGGCCCGGCCCCTGGCTGAGGGGTCCCGGGGCCCCCGCACCCACCCACCGGGACCCGACACAGGGAGACACCAGCAGCTGTCACACGGGCCCATCACGGCCTCAGCAACGCCGCCTGTCACTCACCCTGTGGAGGGCTGTCAATCAGGCTGCACCCAGGAGGGAGCTGGGAGGCGGGCCGCTGCCCGGCCCTAAACAAAGACATACTTTCATTTGCAAGCGGTTCCAGTGCCACTACTATTTTGAAAGAATGATAGAGTGGTGCTGATAAGAGTAATGACAAAGGACAAAGAGTGGAAGGGGGTCTGGGGAGGGGGGGTCTGATAGTAAAGAGGTGGGAGCGCTTGATAACATTCACACTTTGCTTACATCTCCCCATTTGTGTCGGGGCCCCAGGAAAATCCCATTAGAGGAGAATCACAGATCTGCACGGAGACCATCACATTCTGGTCGTCAGCTGGGAATCCCACTGGGGACACTTAGATGAATTTCAAACTTTATTATGTTAATTTCCCCCTTTTAGTTCGATTTAAACACTATAAATAAAACCAGAGTTAAAATGTTGCTGTATAGACTTCAAACTAACTTGCTCCTGCAGCTCATACGTCTCTGTCAGCTTCCTCCTCGTTCTCCCCCCCCCGAGTGCTGTAATAAAATAAACTAACAAGCAAAAGGTGTTGAGGGTTTTGTGGATTCTCCTCAGGCTTTTGTCGTCTTCCTCACACCTATCTATGAACTATTCTAATTGCATGTTAAGTCCCTTTGTCAGCTCGCAGGTAGGGGACGGCCTGCAACCGCGGTCACACCTCAACCCATTGTCCCGACCCGTCCACTGTCCTCGTCTAATGTCTCGTTTCACATCCAACACCAGGCTCCTGCTTCATTTAAACAGTCTGCTCGGGACATTCAGGGGATTTAAAGAGAAGATATAAAGTGCAGCCCATCTTTCTCCCGACAGAAGAATGTCTCAGGTGTTTCCAGAGACAGAGATAATTTCATCCTCCTCTGCTATCTCCTGTCGTTATCTCCTCCGGGCGCTCGGGGACAATCGTCTTCCATTTGGTCACTTGTCTCTCTCCTGTAAACGAGTGACATCCTCACAGCAAACAGCCCGAACTCGACCTGTCGGAGCAGGACCAACACCTGCATTGTGCCGGAGCTGCCAAAAGAGGAAGGGAATGAAAAGGGGTCTACAAGATGGACAAAAGCTGCCGCCCAGAGCTGTTTGTGTTGTGAGATGTAGACCAGTGATGCCATAAGCCTCCTTCTCTTTGCTCTCTGCTCGGGCCCATTGTTGCTCTTGTACAAATTTGCTTTAGGCTCTGTGGACCCCACCCAAATGAATTCCTCCCCTCCCTCCACCTTTTGCCAGTTTTTATCTGTCGCTGGTATCTCTCTCTCTCTCTCTCTCTCTCTCTCTCTCTCTCTCTTTGATTTTTCACCATCTGCAACACAATATTTAAAAAGTAATCCTATCAGGCTTAAGTCGGAGGAACAAATCAGGTTAAACAATTAATCCTTAGGTTTAATTGTATAAAAATTCCAATCACCGCTTCTCAAAGCCCGAAGACAAAATCTCTACGTTTTGATTTGACCAAAAGTACAAGAAACTAAATCTCAGCAATTAAATTTTTAGAGGTTGAAACCTCAGAATTTGAAGAATTATTTTAACTGTTTCCCTTTGAAAACTGACTTAAACAGTCATTTGAATATCAAAATATTTGCAAATTATTTTCTGAAATAAGTGTAATGGACAAATCATTTCATCTTTGGTCAGCAGCTTTTCCCAGGGAGGCAAAACTAACCACTCATTAAAAATAAATACAACAGGATGCACACAACAAAAAAAACTGTGACATATATATATAAATATAAATTAAAGGAGAAAAACTCCTCACGGTGATAAAGTAGATCAGTTCTCCAATATCTATTATATCTTTTTGGTTTATTTTGACGAGGAGAATCATTTTAATGTAAACTTTCCATCAGCTGTCACATTAGAAGTATTTAGATCATTTACTTGAGTAAAGTTATTATCACCACGTGGTGAAAAGGCTCCATTACAAGTTTAATTCATGAACATTCCAGGTAAATGCACCAGCAGCAAAATGTTATCAAACTATTCATACATTACTAATCACGGAATTATTATAAATGATTTATTACGTAGAAATGTGTACACAGAGTATTTTAAGTCTATATAGTGGTAACAGGTTCAATTGAAAATGTAACTATAGTTGAAGTAAAAGTATTATAATTGCTATTTAAATGTAAAGATGTTTAAAGTACTCCTATAGTAAAATAGTAGAAAATGCAGTTTTCCAAATTCCCATATTCACTATTTTTTTTCAAAGTAAATAACGAATTCATGTTTCATTGTAGAAATTGTTGTCTGCACAACTCCTTCATTAATTTATCAAGAGAGATTCAAATCATTAATATCAAATTATTACTTTGAGATATTGAATTCCATTATCAATCTATAACTTATGTCTCTGTGTCTACAGCTCACACACTGATGCATTGAACTACACAAATGCAATGTGTGTGTTTGTGTGTGTGTGTGTGTGTGTGTGTGTGTGTGTGTGTGTGTGTGTGTGTGTGTGTGCTGCATCAACTTCAGCTAAACTTATGAAACTGGCAGCTCGGATTTCTCACCATGTACATCAACACAACACAACTTCAGCCTCAATACTTCTGTTTCCAAAAAAGTATGAAATATGTAATTTCTTACAAAACAAATGTATTGAAGCTGAGTGAAAGTAAATAAAAAGAGCTACTATGAGTATATTATACTACTAGGCTAATATATAATTCATTTATTGGGGGGGGAGAGGGGGGGGGGGGTTGCATAAAAAACAACAAACAACAGAAGAAGACAAAAAAACAACTCAAACTGTAAATGTTGTGTTTCTGTGTTGACACTCATCATTAATGCCTTCCCCACTATTACCAGTGAGAAGCTGCGGCTATCAGCAGCATCACCGCGGCCGCGTCACGCTGTGAATATAATAATGATCAGAATGATGAGAGATAACAGAGGTGAGCTCCTTTGAACCCAAAGACCTGGAACACTGAGCTCCACTGGGGCTCCTCTGAAGGACATGAAGGTGGAGGAGGAAGGGGGGGGGGGGGGGGGGGGGGTAGTGGAATAAGAAGTGTAATCTTCTCCTCTTATCTCTAACAACCCCCCATCCAACCACACAGACACACACACACACACACACACACACACACACACACACACACACACACACATTAGCATCTGTTATCTCACAATTATCATATACATTAGTCAACACCTGTTTCACTTAACCTCGTTTAATTAGGGCCATTGAAACGCGGCTCCTCGCTCCAAACAAAACCTTCCGACATGTAAAAGGACAGTTTGTTGTGCTTCGCTCGATAAATTAGCAAATAAAATTAAAAGCTGCAGCTCTGAGGCTCGTGAAGCTGAATGACAATCCCTTATTCTCCATCTTATTAAATACGCAGAGAGAGAGAAACTAGTGGGAGTGGAACCAAATCTCGCTCGGTGACTTTTTACGCGTGCGTAAAAGGGAAAACAAAAAGCGTGTGCTTTGTTTATTAGCGCGATTTAATGTTATTCAAATTGTTTAATTCAATTCTCCCCAGTGCAGATGTGTAGGTGGTGAAGGAGCAGCAGCGACTGGCAGGACGTCGTTACCTGAATTATTCTAATCACTGCGCTTAATTAGCGCCAGACATGAGAAGTTGTCACATCTCACACCAGCGTCTGGTTTCATCCTCCGCAGTGAAACCGAGCCGAGTGAAAACTATTAAAACAACAACGTGGAAAACAACAAAAAACGAAACCTGGAGCTGATATTAACCTTTTCTTTAAAGTTTCAGACTTTAAAGTGGAAAAAGCTGCGCGCCCTTGATTCGCCTCCCAGCAGAAGAGGTCGCATTTGAATTGAAACTCTGCAGAAATCACTGAGTTGCGATAAGTAGCGCATATTTAGCCTCTCCACGAAAACGCAAAAAGGAACAGCGGAGGGCGTCTTTGATGGGATTTGTTGCCAGTGAAAGCTGCGGGTCTTTTGAACGTAGCTGTCAGTCAATACCAGTGGGACCACCCCCCCCCCCCCCCCCCCCCCCTCGTCTCTCAGCCCTTCTCCTCCCTCTCCTCCCCCTGCACACACACACACACACACCCACGCTGGCAGCTGGGTGTATATATAAGTGGATCCAGGCGCTTGTGTCGCCACTCACTCAAACCTACGAATAGCTGGGACGCAGGAAAGATGCCTGCATCTCAAACTGGATTTGGCAACTTCTTCTTGGAGCGGAACATCAGCATGCCGACTGGATATCAGATCCCGATGCTGGGCAGCGTGCACCAGCAGCAGGCTCAGCATCTGGCAGCGATGGCAGCTGGGATTCCCTTAGGATACTCGGGACTACAGGGATACAACTTTATCCCATATCCGCACCACAGGCACATCGCGCACATGGTGAGTTGTTAAATCACAGAATTGTTTAGAACCTGATTTGAGGATCTCAAGGTCAAAATGTTTGTTGACTTCAATCTCCAGTGGCTGAACAATTAGAGGAGGCAACAACATCCTCTGCAGGATTTGACTCTCGCAAACTGGATTGTGTTGAAATGTCTGCAAACAAACTTTGTCAGAACTAATAGAAATTTATCAGATTGATTATCTTTCCGTTTTGGGCAGTAGTTCACTCACTATGTTCTGCGCAGTGAGTCTCCAACTCCGTGCGTAATTGCGCACAAGCACAAATTCCCTGGCTCGCTTCTTACGTGTCTTCTCTTTATTTTTCCAGACAAACGGTTTCGACTTGAAGGCTGCATCTCCCTATCATCACGCGCTGCTGGCCCGCGGGGGGCCCTTCTACCCGCCCTACCGTCCGGGTGCCACCGAGGACCCCAGCAGGGTCCCCAAGGTGGCCACACGAGAGAGCACCGGGGCGCTGAAGGCCTGGCTGAACGAGCACCTGAAGAACCCGTACCCGACCAAGGGCGAGAAGATCATGCTCGCTATCATCACCAAAATGAGCCTCACGCAGGTCTCCACCTGGTTCGCCAACGCGAGGCGGCGCCTGAAGAAGGAGAACAGGGTCAGCTGGGCGTGCAAGGGCAAATCAGACGAGGAGGATGAGGAGCAGGAGGGAGAGAGCGACGAGGACGACGGTCCCCTGGAGAAATGTCCCCTGGAGAAATGTCCCCTGGACGAGCGGGATGAGGAAGAGCCTGAAAGCGAGCGCGCAGACACGGAGGAGCGCGTGCAGGGCGCGTTGGAGAGCTCGGCCCCGGTGGAAGCGCGTCTGGAGAGCCCGAGCCGGAGCCCGCAGCAGCACGAGGACAGAGAACACGCACTTGTGATGAAAGTTGAACAGAGTGAATCTGACCTCACGCCGTCCGGCCTGGAGAGTAAAGAAAACGTCTCCAGTCAAAAACCCAAAATCTGGTCTTTGGCGGAGACGGCGACTTCAGAGACTGTGAAGAAACCACTGGAGCATATTTACCACCCAGCAGGGAAACTGTGGGCAGACTGGGCCTCACGAACCGGGATGTTCGTGCCCGCGTGTTACTCCACTCGTGAGATTCTCTGAGCCTCAGACTCGAACCTCCTCCACAGCTCTTTTGCACTTTACTCTCTCAGGCCTCAGGGAATTCCTGAAGTTTTGACATGAAATTCTGTATTTTTTGTGAAACCAAAGACTTTGAACACGTTGTGTTACTGTAAATAAATGTAGATGTATTTTTCCACCGACGACCTGTAAATTATGTTTCCTTTGTCTACACGTGAAGAAATATTTTTGCTTAAATAAAAATCCAGCTTCTGGTGATAATCGGACATGTTTCTGTGTTCTCCATGAATTTAGGGTTTATGTTTTAAAAGCATGGAAACCTAAGCTCAGCTATATCGCAGCTGCAAATTAAAATAGATTTAAAAAGGCTTAATATATTTGCTTTAGTATAATTCTTAACTAAACTGAGAGTTTTTAACTTATCCAACCCTTTATTTAATCTTTCAAAACAAAGACAGAACAGAACAACTCCAAAACTAAAACTAAAAACATCCGTCTGAAGCTCCGTTTTGCAGATGTGGGGACGAGAGGTAAAGAAAAAGAGCTGAAGACGAAAACAAAGCAACGTTCTCACTGAAGGACTCAAGTTAAACTTCTGTTAATTCTAATGATTATTGGCGGTCAAAGGTTAAATCCTGGTGTGCGTTTAAGGTTCCAGGTGCAAACTAACATCTGCAAAACCGACACATCTGGGCATTATTCACTAAATTCACCATAAACACCAAATGTAAAAGCATAAATATTAACGTTTTTCATCTTTTCATGGTTTTATATCAACAATATTATGTGGCCTGATTTTTCTCTCTTCCTTTTTGACTCTCTGGTTCGGGTTCAGGAACTGCGGGGGGGTTTATTTTGAGCCGAGTGATCCTTGACATTAAACTTAGGGAAAAGAAAAGTTTTAAATCCTGTGTGAGTGCAAACTGAAGTGAGGTGTTCCTCTCCACAGGTACGGATTAGACCTGTCAGGGTGTTAGTGATGTTTAGCGGTAATCAAAGGGATTCCTCTCCATCAATCACCCAGGTTGTTCCCATGTAAATTCAAAAGGGCCGTACCTCCATTAATCCGGGGATAATGACGGGGCCTCCCGGGAGAAGCAGGCCCTGCAGAGCCGTTGTCCTCCGGCCAAACCTTCTCCATGCAAATCCCTTCAAACAGAAAAAACACACAGAGAAGATTTAGTTTCCTCACAACAAACAGAAGATCAGGCCACAAAAGAATAAAGAGGAGTGAAACTGTAAAAATGAGGCCTGATAAATCTCCTGATGTCTCCAGTGTCAGGGGTCAGGTTAATGCGAGGCTGCAGCGACCCCTGCAGGACACCGAGAGTAACTACACAGTTATTCCACTCATTCTGATTTGATTCCAGCTTAAATTGGAGAAGTGAAGATAAACAAAACACATGTGCGCTAAAAACAGCGGGAAGAGTGATAGAGGTTTGGTCCATTAATCCAAACACAGCTCAGGGAGGAAGTTGCACGACTCATAAACTCTGTCCCTCGCGTTTTAAACACATGCACACACATGATTCACATAGTTTTTAGATTCAGTGTCACTCACACTTTCACAGGTTCGATGTCCTGCGTGAATAAAAGTTCATAAATCGTCTTGGAATGAAGAGGGAAAAAGACGCTCCGGCAAATCCGGAATTTGCCCGTGAATTCTCGTATTTTTAAATTGTCTTGGGTATTTTACTAATCCAACGATAATATTATGATAACTTTTTGGTGGGAAATGTAAGAGCAAATGCTTGTGATTAATTCGGCTGACTTTTTGTGCCACTTTTCCACAATGGATACAAACTAGGGGAAAGTTTAGGGGCAACATTACACTTCCTGCTTTCATCGCCCAAAAGCTTCATGGGAACTGATGGATTGACCAATAGCAGCCAGTGTAAACACCCCCTTTATTAAAATAGAATAGATTTATAATAATTTAATGGAATAGATTTGAACGCAGAAGCTTTTAAATCACATGACATCAGTTTTTGCGTCATCTCACAACACAAACACAAGAATTCACCTTTTTAAAATTGTGTATTGTGGAAATAAATTGGTCCAATTTTGGTGCTAATATCCCAAAGTTGAAACAAACACAGTTTAAAGTTTGAGACTTTAAAGAAAACTCGGATACGGGGAATTTAAATTTCACAGTTCAGACATAGACCAGCATGACTGATGTTTATGTGGTACACAAAGCAGAGGAGGGAACAGACGCCATTATACACTTTATTATTGACACTTTTATACTTGGAAACACATTATAATACACAAGAAGGAGAGAACACACGTGCAAACTGAAACACAAAATGTAAAAACAGCCCATAAATTACAAAACCTCCAAAAACAATACATTAAAGTCCCGTAGCATGCAACACTCTAATATCCTATACACTACTGCAGCTGTTTCAATTATATGACTGACACCAAGTGATATATCTATGTATATATTTACATAAGGAGAATTAAGTGCAAGTGAGATATGACTCGTAACGTTTACATTATGATCAGAATGAGGATTTTCAGTCCATGCTCGTCTGCACTTGTGTCTCCTGCTGGGGCTGGATCGAGTCTTTTCCTCTCTCCTGTGTCACAAACTGTCCGTTCTCACTGAGGACGCCCTCCGACAGCAGCTCCTCCCTCTCATCCTCCAGGTTCTCCTCTGGCATCTTCATGTCTTCGTCCTCCTGGGACAGCCGCGGCTCAGGGTCGCTCTCAGTCTCGTCGACCTGAGTGAATAACATCGGGGTGGGTTCCATCGGCAGCTTCTCCCGGTCCCCGTGGCAGGATTCCAAACAGCCCTACCGGAGCACGAGAGAGAAAAAGGAAATAAAGAATATTGCAGATTCAGTTGTGTAAATAAATTCAAGGTTTACAATTTTACGATCACAAAAAATCCTGCTTTACTTTTTATCAGGGGGAATCTAGAAATACTGAGCCATAATGCGTTTTCAAGCGTAGACGTAGTAATGTGGACGAAACCCCAGTTAAAAGTCATTTAAAGGAACAGTTTGACATTTCTAACAAACATATTTCCTTTGTTAATGTCATGTTAATGTCCATATGTCCAAATATGAGAGAAATACAAAGCCAGGTTTTTGATTTTCATAGCTTAACAGACTTGAAACAGGGGGAAAAAGCTGCTTTGGCTTTGTCATATTAAAAAAGGGGTTAATAAATAGGTGATAAAACGTGTATATAGTTTGTGGTCTTTAGAGGAAGTAGCAAGTTTAGCTGCATGTAACTGTGTCCACCCACAGGCCTGGCTTCTTCAAAAAGCATAGAGATATAAAAGTGGCATCAAACTTCTCAACTTATTCTTTGCAAGAAGATGAATAACTGTTGTTGTTTTTGTTAATAGCTGCACTACCCTGTTAATTATAGATTATACACGAGCCAACCAAATGAAGACAGAGAATCAGATTTACCTTTGCCCGTTGTTTCGTGTCTCCTGCTTCAACCGACACAAAAGAAAAGAGAGAGAACATGAGAACATGAGAACATGAGGTGAGTTACTGAAAACGTGACTTCATTAAATATGATATAAGAGTTCCAGCCCACCGTACCTCTGCATAGACAACACGCGAGTATAAAGACAAACAATGCACTTCCAAAAACAACAGCAGCTGCAATCAGACCTCCTGCAGCTGCAATCAGACCTCCTTGGTGCCGCAGAGTTTCCTCTGCAAGAACAGAAACAGTGAGAAATGAATTAATACAAAATATAATACAAAACCTTAAGTTACTATGAAAACAGAACCACAACATAACCATGTTCAGTGTAGATACTCGAAGGAATACTTCAGGAAAATATACATATATCTTTATAAATGTTTAAATGTGCCACCGGACAGTTTTAGGGTGTTTATCAAATGAGATTTATTTAAACACATCATCCTGGACTTAAAAATACAAATCACAACTAAATTGAAAAAAATACCTTTATGTTTAAATACTCATTTAGAAACTTGATTTTATCATTATCATTTGTAGTTTGAGGGTTTTCAGTCTGCGCTCTCTGATTCCTAAACAAACCCAGATCAAGTGTAAGTTGTGTGCAGGTGAACTGAGTCAAACCCACAGTTAGAAAACCACAAACCAAACTCAGAGGAGCGAGCTGCACCGCCTCGTCTCCCGTGAGGTTTCGTTTTGAGTCAGACGCACAAACCTCTAACCACCCGGCTGCAGGCGCTGTCACAGACACACACACACGGGAGAGAGAGAGAGGGTTCATCTTCCTGCACACAACTCACCACAAACACTGTCAGACACGTGGGTTCCCTTCTCCTGGACCTGGTATCCACTCTCACATCTGCAAAACAAAACAAACATCACACAGTTAAAAGGAGAATTCCTGTAGGTTTTTTTTTTTTCTCGTGCGAAATGAAAGAAGTGTTGAGTGTTGGTGAGGAAGTAACACAACAATCAGAGTGAATGCTTGTGCCAGATGTGGTGAATTTCCAGAAGTGTGTTCTCTATGTACTATTTAAGCAAATGAGAGAAGTTTCAATCCACTCGTCTAACACAGACGTCAAACTGCTTTACTCTTGACTGGCAAACTGGAGAATGGAGGATCCCATCACAAATTAAAACTGTGAAAAACTTATTTCTCCTTCATGTAAATACAAAACTCTCTGGATGACATCTGCAGCTCACAGGAAAATCACACGATGTTCACTTGTATGTCCTCTAGTGGGCGCTACAGGAGCATCAAGGGTCAAAAGAATACACTTAAGAACCGTTTTCTTTTCCTCTTCAGTCTACCCATTCATGAATATGACTCGTTGACATATTTACTATACATATTCAGATTGTTTTAAAGTGCAATATCCATTCTGGGCAATAACATGTAATCCTAGGTATTTATGAATTATTTAAGTTTGTGTCTTATGTCAAATTGCACTCTATTACTCTATTCTACTCTTTAAGTAGTTGTGTGTTCATTTGTGTGTTTCATGGCCGTGTGAGTGTGTCACTCACTCTGTCCACTTCGTACACACACTGTTCCACGAGGGGCTGTTGGAGAATGAGCCTTCGGGGCAGCTCTCACACACGGTGTCCTTGCTGTGGTTTCCTGAAAGCAGAGCAGCAGCAAACATTCAAAAACAGATCTGATCATTTCCTTACAGAGCTCCTGAAACCCTCCAGAGGGGCGATCTCTGGAGCTTCTCATTAATCGGATGAAAAAGCTAAAAATAATGCAAATATCTAGAGTAAGCTGAAGAAGACGTAAACAGAAACATGTTCCTCCAGAGATGTTTCTGTCGCTGTGTTCTTAAATATATAAAAAGAGAAACTCCAGAGGAAGCTCCGACCCAATCACACAGACGTCTCCAGGAGTTGTGCGATGATGTCTCACCTATGGACTTGGCTTGTTGCCCTGGTTTGCAGGTTGTGTGCGGCACACAGGTGACACACGTGTCACTGGAGCAGTGGAACCCCGTCAGGCAGCTGCAGGTGCTTTGCTTCTTCTTGCTCGCTGGCTGGGAATCCTCCAGGTTCTTATCTGAAAGAGGAACAAACACTGAACAAGGGTCCCTGGCTGTTGTGACTGCAGCAGGTTTGTGTTGTGTTGTGTTGTGTGGTCTTACTCGGGTCGCAGTACGGCTGAACCTTACACCGGGGCTCCTTGGTGTAGGTATCCCGATATTCATGGGGTCCACACTCTGTGCACTGAGGATTGGAACACGAGCTGGTACTCGACATCTTGGTTCCTGAAACACACAGTGAAACGCTCCAGTGTTTGCAAACGTGTGACGGGGAAGATGAAAAGCAATAGTTTCACATTCTGGGGGATAAACCCTTCCTTCCAAGTTACAGTTCTTCATCTTCTTGATGATCAACTTAGTCTCATAAAATTCAGAGCTGCAGCGGAAACAGAGCAGCTGACCTGATTTATCAAAACATCACATCTGGTCTGTTTGAGCTGTAAAAGAGTGAAAGAGTGAAAACGACCTATTGTGGTTTAGCACGAGGTTATAAAGTATGTTAGTGATTATTTTCCAGGTTCAGTAATATCCTTTACATGTTTCTATAAAGTGATAATTAGTCATTAAATGTCGATAAGCAAATTAAACAGTGGTCATCAAAAAGTCCAACCAGAAGTGGACAAGCCAAAAGATAACAAGTTCTGTTATTTATGAGATATAAATATAAAACTTTATTTATAGAGCATGTTTCAAAAAACATGTGCTTCACAGACATAAAAGTACTTTATGTCTGTAATGACATTTATTTTGTTATAAAACTGTACTAGAACTGTACTAGAACAGATTTCTTAAAGTTTAGTTTTTTTGTCATCACAATGTGTTTTTGATGATATAATCTATAAACCAATTGTTTGTGAGACACCATCAATCCTCTCATCTGACAAATGACTGTGTTTGTTGTTTGTTGTTTGTTGTTTGTGTTCATCACAAGTGACTGAAAATGAAACCACGGAATGAAAAGAAAACAAGGATGAAAACCAAAAGCAAAAGAAAAGTTTTGTTGGCATCAATGGTGAAAGTGTTCCTGAAATGTGATGCTCATTTGATGCTTGTTTAAAATAGTGGAATTTATAGATTTACACAAAGATAAATGTAAGATTCAGACAAATCGAGCGATTCGCTTCCGTAGACAGATAAACATCAAGGAATCATATTCTCTGTGTTATCGTCTGATCCACTTAAGGTTAAGGTCTGCCTTGATCCTGGTAAGGCAGATTCATTTCCCTCAAATGTGTTAAAACTGGAGATTTTTGTGTTGAATTTACATTTGCGTTTAGAAATTTGACAACAAATCTAATATTGAAACCAGGATTCACGTGTTTCCTCTAAGAAGAGTCGCATATAATCCAGATCACAGCTCTCTCTTAAAGGTGTGAGTGACTTTACCTGGAGCACACATAGTGCAGCACTGGCCGGCCTGGTCATACTGGGTCAGGGGGTCACACCGGGACTGGGCAGAGGTCAACACCTGCAAAACAAAAAGCACAAAGTTACATGAAACCACAACTGAACTGAGCTGTACTTCAGTTTGTTAGGGGGGGGGGGGGGGGAGTTTCTCTCTGTGCACAGTTGGTTCACTTCCTCAGAGAAAACAGTGAGAGAGTGGAAAGTCCCAAACTTTTTACCAACTGTGAACTCGAAGGGGGGGGATTCGAACTCAGCGAGTCTCTCTGACAAATCTGCTCTAAAATGTATTTAACTGTTATCGTTGTTGCTTCTTTTGAGCCAAACGCACGCGCGCTCGTGTCAAACAGCTCCAGCTCCCAGGCTCAGGTCGGAAAGTGAAAGTGAAAGTGAACCTAACCGTGACTGTGCAGTAATATGAACACTTTTAACACAGGAACGAGCAAGAATAACGTGGGAGTGAAACACAAACACAATATGTAGATGTAGATATACAATAAAAGAAACACTCGCATACACGTACACGTTTACAGCACATGTGATAGAATCTGATCTAAGGACAGTGATCACACGTCACAATAAGCAGTTTTAAAAAACAGATTCCACCAGTTTACTCACCATCAGCTGCTCGCACACCATCGCCACCAGTACCACGAAGAGACGCATGTTACTGGTGAGTCGCATCGTTTCGTTGCTCAGACAGTCTCAGTGTGTTGCTGCTGCCTTCACGTCCTTCTGCTTTTACTGGTGAGAGGGAGGAGCTGATCTCAGGGAATCCCCCCCCACCCCCCCGCCCACTGTGCTCCTGGTTTTTTTTACTTTACTTATTCTAACATGACCATTTCCTGTAACTCCCACCATGAAGCTGAGATCTTCTGGCCACTGAAAAACCCAAAGTACACAAAACAACGTTTAAACCACACATCACGACCCCGGAGACCAGAGAAACACACGTGGTTCATTCAGTTTAACTCAGAGTTGTGTTGTTTATAAAGTCACATTTCACACACAGAGGTGCAGGGGCGTTTAGAACAACACAACATTAAATATAAATGAATGTAAATTCCATTTAAAATGAAAAAAGCAAAGTTTAAAACACATTTCAAGCTCAATTAAAGAGTTAATAAAGTGGAATGAAGGAGGTAAAGAGATTTAGAGAGTTAATATAAGTAAAGATGATAACATCTCTATGTATACAACATTTAAAACAAGCTAAAGTAGTAAATGTATAAATAAAATAAAATGATAAATGAAAATATAATAAAATACCACAATGGTATGACCTTTGAAACTAGTTTATTTTAAGGCTCCTCTGAATGAAATTAATATGAATGAATTCCTAAGATCAGGCAAGTTTAGGTGAAAGAAACCACTACTATCGTGTTTGAAATATTTATAATAATATATTTTTAAGTGTAGAAATTTACCTAATGTATCAAAAGCAAAATAGATTTTTATTAATAGTGATGCATGAACGTTGAAGCAGCTACTTTCTGTGGCTGCATTGGGGGATTTACAGGTAGTTCTCAATAGATTTAATTTACTGTCAGGTTATGAGACTATTACAACAAAGTCTTACGACACAAAGTGGATGTAAATGAGTAGAATACAGTAGAAAGCTCGTGGGAATCTTTTACTGATCGGGATTTATTGTTTTCATTGTTCTCGACCACTGTTCAACCGACACTGGGACTCCTCCAGGCTTCTGAGGGATTCCCCACAAACTGTTTGCACACACTGGTTTTCCCACATGGTGACGACTGGAAGTGACGACACTTCTGTTGTCACCTTCACACGGACTTTCAGATTTTCTTGCGATTGTATTCAGGGGCAACCCAAAAAAGCAAAAGCTCTTATTTTCTCATTGATATATGTATATACAGTAAGTTCATTTCATATGAGAAGTCAATTATTTTCGAGTAGGAATATGTGAGGAGACCTGAAGACAAGATGTGTTTTCATGAGAAACCATATCACTGTGTTGTGTTGTGTTGTGGGTATGATGGGAAGGGGCTTCAGGCTTCTTAGGCCTCTCTCTCTCTCCTGGAGGAGCTGAGGAACAGGTGAGGAACAGATGAGGAACAGATGAGGCCTGCATGTGCACACCTGTAACCTGATGATGGCTGATGTGTTTTCATGAGATACCATATCAAATCAAATCAAATCAAATCAAGGTTTATTGTCACATGCACCAATGACAGCGTCATCGGAGCAGTGGCAGGCAACTTCTACGCAGTATACGACTTAACAAAATAGAAAAATAAAATACTATATAACATACAAAATATAACATATAACATCGTAACATATAACAGTCAAATGAAGCAGCAGTTGACAGGGTGAAGGAGTGGGGAATATTAAAAAATAAAAATAAAAATATTGATATATATGTAGTAAGTACGTAGTAAGTTTGACCTGTGATCTTGTGACCTGGCAGGCAGACGGGCTATACAAAATAAAAAAGAAATAACATACCATATAACATATAACCTCTAACATATCACTGTGTTGTGTTGTGTTGTGTTGTGGGTATGACGGGAAGGGGCTTCAGGCTTCTTAGGCCTCCCTCTCTCCTGGAGGAGCTGAGGAACAGGTGAGGAACAGTTGAGGAACAGATGAGGAACAGATGAGGAACAGATGAGGAACAGATGAGGAACAGGTGAGGAGCAGATGAGGAACAGATGAGGAACAGATGAGGAACAGATGAGGAACAGATGAGGAACAGATGAGGAACAGATGAGGCCTGCATGTGCAGACCTGTTAACCTGATGTTGGCTGTTGTGCAGAGAGCTGTGCTGCTGTGGGTGTGGCAGCTTCACCTGGAACAAGAATGTAACCGGAGCTGCGTGAGGGGGGGGGGGGCGGGGAGCAGAAAGTGACACAAATCACAGCCACTCTCCTTCTTCCCCTTCAGAGAAGCAGATCTCTGTGTGAGTTGCATGTGAGAAAAAACCACAAAAACACACTCATCCCTTCTTCTTCTCTGCTGCAGCAGATTCACTGGTTTCATGGATTTTCACGCAGCACCTAAGAAAACCATGATGACCAATCTAGGATCAAAGAGGAAAGAGAATGCATCCAGAACGGAGAGATACACGGACGACTTGCCAAAGGTAGGACTTCACTTCACCTCGAGCTACACCCACGTCCAGGCTCTGATGATAGTAAAGCCTGAAATCACCGGCTCTGCAGACGACTGCAGCTCGACTGATTTCTGAGTTCCAGAGAAAACCTCTCACTTCCAGTAACACCAGTTCAGTCGAGCGAGTCACGATTCAGTCTCGCCAGACAGATTTTTTTTTTTTTTTATGTTGTTAGTGTCTTTTCACTTCCTCAATTCAACTTCCCTGCTGTTTGAAGTTTCCAGCAACGAGAGGAGATCTACAGAGACCTGACAGTGTGTTCCTGTAACAACATGTGTGTGTGTGTGTGTGTGTGTGTGTGTGTGTGTGTGTGTGTGTGTGTGTGTGTGTGTGTGTGTGTCACAGACTCACAAACTGACCGTCCGGCTGGTTCCTCTTCACTGTTCCTCTGAAACTGAGACTGACACCAGCCGGTTGTTCCCTTTGTGAAACTGAGAAAACCTGTTTAATCCACACGCACGTCTGTAAAGAACTGACTGGAGATTTTAAAAAAAGGGTCAAGTCACTTTACTTTATAACATTTCTTCACAAAGCCATATTGAAAGGTTTATATAATATTCATAATTAAACATATTTGTATTCTCTTGTCTGCCTTGTTCTGAGCTGCCTGCTGCTTTAACAACTGAATTTCCATGGTGGGTGGATCAATAAAGTTTGATCTAATCTTGATATGTAAAGTGTGTTATGATTTAGTGCTACACAAATGAAAAAACTGTTTATTAAATGCAATAAAACTCATAATGATTAGATTCTTTACACATATTCTGGGAGATATGATTCAAAATCATTCACATACAGTTTATTTAGTGCAAAATAGGAATTTATCTCTCAAGTAAAGGCAGCATACAACTCCTTTGTTCTTCCCTAACTTCAGTAGTGATTTTAAGATCCTGTTCTATTTGTCTTCAAAACTCTTGAAGGTCTTGATCCTCATTATATCACTGCTCTCCTGATCCTGCCTCAGGTCACTGAGGTCATTTCAAAATCTACCTTCTCGATCTCACTTCTTGCCTCAGCCTGATTCTGTTTTACGATTCTGATGATATCTCTCTAATCCGAGCAGCACCTTGGCTCGACTCCTGTCCTTCTCAACGTGCTTAACACATCTGACCTGATCTTATTTGTGCTGCTGTGATTTCAGCTGAGCAACGAGATGCAGCTGAGCATCATGAACAAGGTGAAGAACGGAGAGCTGTCCATCGAGGACGCTCTGGACCAGGCCAGGAGGGACCGGGATCAGCTGCTGCAACAGCGGAGCCTGGGCGAAGAGGTAAACACATTTTAAACAGAGCTTCCTAACCCCTGACCCCTGACCCCTGACCCCTAACATTCTCATGACTCCAGCAGAATGAGTTTCTGACTTGACTGTGGAATAGATTTCTATTGTTTCATCGGGAACTGTAGAGAAGCAGCCTCGTTAGGGGGTTTAGGGAGTGATTGGAGTTTCAGGGGAATCTCACATAATTGTTGTTTAATGTGATCAGGGGCCTTTTCTCAGCTCAGGGCCCCAGGCCATTCCTTGCTTTGCATAACTTGTTGCAACGCCCCTGTTTGTGATTTAAAAACCAAGAACAGCATGTAAATTAGCTCCAGAGCTGTCGGTGGATGTCATATTTAACCTTTAACCTTTAGGGAGGAGCCAGCTGCCTGTGTTCCTTCCTTTAATCATCAGCCTCTGACGTGGAATCCCATTCTAATAGCGTCCTAAATCGCTGTGTTAATTATTTTGATGTGTACAATGAAGCTGGAGGAAACTGGACTTCTACAAAATGACAAACCTGTTCCTCACGTGTCTTTTCTTCTGCTGTGTAAACACTGTGGAGTTAAATTAGCGGCTCAGCCGGTTTCAAATCTGTTTCTGGAGATGGTTTGATTCCTGATGAGGTGTCATCACATGCAGGAATGGAGAAGGTGGAGTTTGACACAAAAAGAGATGGAAATACATTAGAAGGTGTTTCCCCTCAAGTGTGTTTTTTTTTTTATTAACATTTCTCCTTCAACAGGAACAGAAACCGTCACAGTACAACTTCAGTGTTCACAAGCACGGACGCTACAGGTGGCAGAAGAGGGTTCTCCAGGTGAGTCACACACACACAAAACCAGGAAAGTGAAAAACTACAGACGCACAAACAAAGTAGAACTGCACACACCTCCACCAAGGCCCTACAGTCCAAATTACACACCATATCACTCCCCTGAATATTAATGATTCATTATTCACATTAATTATTGTCAAAGGAAGTGAAAAGAAACTCCTGGATCCAAACTTTCTGATCCACAACTTTAATGTAACACACCACATCCTTCCACCACGTTTTGTGTTAATGTGTCCAGTAGTTTTTGTGTGATCCTCACCAACTGAAGGGGGAGGTAATAACATTTACTTTCCTAAAGGTTGTATTTGTTGCCGTACCATTGTGTTACTGCACTATGTCTGAGCCAGGTGTACCTAATAAACTGAATACTGTGACCGTCCAGATTGACTTCAACACCAAGATGCTGTGCAGCATAGAGAAAGGAATCATCAAGCGACAACTTCCCTTCTCCATCGTGAAGAGCTGTGACGACGGCGTGGGCTCCAGGTTTTCTATTTCCTTCAGAGGACATCACGACTACGAGCTGGAGGCCACGTCCCTGGAGGACAAACACCAGGTCCGACTCAGTGAGAGGATTCCAAAGACACTGTATACGACTCTGTTCAATTCATAGGAATGATGTTGTTTTTCATTGGGACTGACGCTCTTCTCTCTGTGACCAGATGATGCAGCTGGTGAATCAGGTCATCTACAGGAACATATACGGTGACCACGAGGAGGGAGCTGCAGAAGCTCACCAGCAGCCTCAGGCCTCGAGGAGCCTCCGGGACGGCGTCCTGCTGCTGCACAGAGGAGGCCTGGCGTCTCTGAGATGGGTGAAGTACGGTCGGCATCTTAAAACTCACAGTTTGGTTGATGTCACGTTCTCTGTGTAAAAAGTTCACGTTGCTCCTCCTTCCCTTGGTGGCAGGTATGAGGTCCAGCTTCACCCGGGGCAGCTCACTCTCGTCCCCCTCAGGTGTCGAGGCCCGGCAGACGGCGAGGTGGCGCCGGTCGTGTCCACCGTGATTCACCTGTCGGACGGGGGCACCAGCGTGCAGAAGCCTCCCAGCCCGGACGCCTTCACCCTGATCACCCACAAGAACGAGTACAAGTGAGTCGATCAATCAACCAATCAATCCATCAAATTGTGTTTGTTAGGTCCAGAGTCACAAATCAAGGTGTGACAATCCTCTGACCTAAACCCTGAGTAAGATCGGTCACATAAGGTCACTGCAGCCTTGACCTTTGACCTCCAAGTACCACAATAATGGCTGTATGACCTTGACTATTACGCCTATTAACCATCATTCTCCTCTGTGGGGCAGACACATCTCTTGTTCACCTCTTGTAAAAGTTGAGTTTGATGTTTTTGATTCGTTGCAGATTCAAAGTGCCGGTGTCGGATCAGACCGGCGCCCGAGGAGCCGTCCAGAAGGAGAGAGATGCTTGGGTCAGCGCCATCGACCGACTGTGTGTAGACTGGAAGAGGAGGTCCATGGGCGAACACACGTTTGTGGAAACAGCGATTCTACGAAACATCAGCATCGCCGAGGACGTAGAGGGAGCAGAGGGAACAGAGGGAACAGAGGGAACAGAGGGAACAGAGGACACAGAGGACCCAGAGGACCCAGAGGACACAGAGGACCCAGAGGACACAGAGGACCCAGAGGACCCAGAGGACACAGAGAACCCAGAGGACCCAGAGGACCCAGAGGACCCAGATACAGATGTGCAGTCTGGGACTTGTCCTCCAGTTGATAAATCCACTGAAGATCTCACGTCCAGCAGCGGAGATCCATCATCAGATGTCCCTGAACCCTGCATCACTGGAATAGCTGCTGCTCCAGACGTTGGACCTGACACTTCCCCTCAGGTCCCGTCCCCGACCTCCCCCCTCAGGGACGCTCCCCTATCTCCACCTGCCTCCCCTCAGCCCCCCCACACTCCCCTCTCACCCTGCCCCCCAGGCCCAGAGTCTCACGGGCCAGATGTGAAGGTGCCTTCGCCTCCGAGGATCCCGGCCCCTCCACCTTTACCCTTCAGAATGAAGTTCCCTTTAAAGAAGCATCGCACCAAGGCGTTCCACTGGGACCTGGTGGGCCCAGACAAGGTAACACCAAATTAACAGAATACCACATTTAAATCTATCCAGTTTCTCATGAGAATTAATCATATGTACATGCAGGGTTCTATTAATTCAGCAAACACAGAAATGCCCTCGTGAAGTGGAAGAGTCTCAGATCTGTTTGTTTCTCGACAGGTTGCAAAATCCCTCTGGGTACGAGGAGTCACCGGGAGGATTGAAATCGACACGTCGCTGCTACGCGAGCAGTTTGCCGTCAAAGACGTGGGGGGGTTCGAGGCGGCCGAGCACAGTAACGCCCACACGCACATCATGCTGAACCAGAAGATCGCACACAACTTCAGTGAGTACGGCTCAACGAGTGTTGCGTGGAAGATGATTATAAATACTGTACGCATGCAGAAAAAGGTGGTTCTATAAAATGTGTGGAATGTAGTGACACCTAGTGGAGAAGTTGAATTTTGCAGCTGGATACCCCTCAACTCACCCTCTCCTTCCCAACATGACAACAAACCTGTGGTAGCTTCAGTTGTCATAAAAACTCAAAAAGTCTTTAGATCGTCCAGTAAAGTATTTAAATATAAAGTATTTAAATATAAAGGGCCCCTTTTATGGTAAATAAAACAACTATTCATAGAATTAGCTAGAATTAGTTTATATTAAATCCCTTTTACCTAAATCTGAGTAAAATAAAGATGCTCTTTGCTTCAATGAATTTCACGACCACCAGAGGGCGGCAACACCTAGAAAGAGGAACCAGCTTCTCAGCAGAGACAGTAACAATGGCAGGATTTCAAATTTTTATCAATTAGACTTAAGCTGAGCTCACAGTTCGTATAACTCTTTTTCAAAGTAAAGGTTGAGCCTGTAAAGAGAAGCAGAGACATGGCTGTTCCTGAAACGTGCCTGCAGGGGGCAGTGTGTCCCCAGTGCAGGGTCCTGTCCGCCCACGCAGCGCAGAGCCATTGTGAAGTGGAACATGTTCTATTTCTTATCTAATGACTTTTCACTTTTGATTAACTTGCGTGTGGCTTTTTCATATATTACCTAAAGCCAGGGGAGAGCATTTCAGGAGCCCCCCCCCCCCCCCCCCCCCCAGTGTCCTCCAAGAGCCACAGACACAGTGATGCACTGGTGGTGGGTCGGGCTGCTAAATGGAATCAGAGGGAAAGTGCAGGCTGGGAACATAATTAGAGTTCACGCATATATAAAATATGGATAAGGGATCCAGGCGACAACCAGGACTCAGAGTTTGGGCTCCTCCTCCTTGACCTGGAGTCTCAGGTCGAGTCGGGAGCAGGAGATGAGTGACGGCCGCCTCAGGGCCGAGCATCCTCCTCCTGTGAATGTTAGGGAGGAGGTTAGGACATTTGAAGAGAGGTGGAGGAGGTGCTTTGTGTTTTCTGTCTCTCCTGTTGTGGTCCTGACAACCAGAAAGGGACATTTCATATTTAATATTCAATATTTACATCCACCAAGGTTTTCACCCCCTGGCCATTTGTTGGTTGTTTGGTGTGTTTGTGAACAAGATTACAGAAAAACTACAGGATGGATTTACACTAAACTTGGTGGAAGGATGTTTTATGGGTCAGGGAGGATTCTGTTAAAATCTGGAGAGGATCCAAATATGATTGTTGGCAGATTAATGCGTTCTAATGAGGGACAATTTAGTTTTTTGGCCTTGAAAAAAACAGATTTCCATGAAACCCATATATATATATTTCTTTTCAGAGTTAGTTAGTATTAGATAATATTTTGTCAGTAGAACCTGATTTACTGTAGCTGTCAGAAATGTGCAGCGCATTAAAACTTAGTATAAAGTCATATAAAATGAAAATACATATAATTTAATGGGATCAACTATTTGGATGTTTCATCTTCATCTGCAATATAAGAAATATTTCCATCAAAAGCGTTTGTGCATAAAGAATAATTTGGGGATTAAAGTAGATGAATAAATGGATTCACATCACATCAGTGCATTTCAATTACACTTTAATCAATCAGAGCATTTTCACTGTTTGGTAATAAACAACAGAGCAGAGGAGACTTCAACCTGTTTACAACAACAACAACAACAAAACCACAGGAACTTTCCAGGTTTCTCATAAGAAAACATCAGCTGCTAATATGATTTGTGTGTCTCTCTCCTCCTCTGTGTCTCTCTCTCTTTACCTCCCACACACACAGCCCCCCCCCCCCCCACACACACACAGCCACTGTGCTCTTGTTTGCATGTTTATCGCCTCAAACCTCCCTAAACTCCAGCTGTTTATTCAGCTCATATCTGATTCTGTGCCGCACTCCTTCTCATTCCTCTGATTCACTGGGAGCCGGTGTGCATGCTCACGTTGTGTAGACTCCATCAGATAATATCACACACACGCATCAACTATATGATCAATCATTTACAAACACACTCACAGCTGTTAATTGGCGTCAGGAATAAAAAAAAAGCTGCCACTCGCACAGACTCTAAAAAAAAACCCTGTTACACACAGAGAAAGAGAGTTGTGTTACTGTTGTGTTGTGGTTTTCCAGTGTTTTCCTCTGGTGATCATCAGCTGCACGTTGAGGACAAACGCTGTAATGATCTCTGTGCTTATTTGTAGAAACGTAAGCGTCTGCAGGAACGAGACGTGAACTCATTTTCTGCTGTTTGATTGCAATCTGTTGAGAAATGCCCACAAAGCAGATGGGAGATACCAACACAATGGTTTGTGGCTGTGTGTTTGTGTTGTGATGGGATTCTCTGACGCACAATGAGCTGTGAGGGATTCTTCTCTGCATGACAACACAACGTTAAATCAGTTTTACTTCAGTGGTGGAGGAAGTACTCCAACATTATACTTCACTACTAAAAGTACAGATAACTAGACACAAATTTACTTTAGTATTACTTTAACTTTTCTACTTGAGTAACAGTCAGTAGGTTATTGCTTTTAAATGTACTTAAAGTATTAAAAGTAAAAGTACTTCTTAATCTCTAATGCAAAGATTATGCTATTATGACTTTTAAAAACATGAACTAAACAATATGAAAATGTAACATAATGTAGAATGGAGTAGAAAGTGGATTTTACAGTATAACAAGACATTTGTGGAGTAAAAGCGAAAAATACCTCAAATAAATCTAATGAGGTAAAGTAAAGAGGGAGTTCTCACATCCTTTAACTGTTTAAAAGTACCAAAGATATTGTGTAAAAGTACTTCATAACCATGGAACCCCTTGCATTAAAAATCCTATGAATGGAAGTATTATGTGCACAGAATTTAATCAATGTATAAGAAGTAAAATGTGACTGATCCAGGGACCTAACAACTGATGGATCAATATATCATTAAGCTTTGAAGACTTCATTTTAGAGACTAGATATAAAAATGGACGTGTTCGACCAATCACAAGTCAGCCTCAGCCGTCAAGCATGATCATGTTCCTATAGCATCAAATCACTGATTGAAACCTAATATAAAAAAACGAGCACTTGAATAAACATGAGATGAGAAACTACCTGTGCTGATTGGTCCATGTCCCGTCCTTTAACATGGAGGAGGCGGCTTATATGACCCACAGTTTATCACAGCAGCTACCCTGAGGCCATGGAGACACTTACAGGGAGCTGTCAGGTCGTCCATCTTTATTTACACTCTGTGCTTTATTGTGTGTTTTATAGTTTCTAAGTTTGGCTGCTCCAGAGGGTGATACAATAAATCTGAGGGGCTGAGAGAGTTTGTGAGATGATGAAGTGGAAAACGGTTATACTGCAATATTTTAGACTTTTAAATTTAGTTTTTTGGTGAATTATTGGTTGATTTAACCTCTTTTGGTCTCAAACTGTTGTTAAATTAAAACATCTTCAACTTCTGTTTGGTGAAACAGCAAACAGCTCATAATATAAAAGTATAATCTTTATTTATAGACTTTTGAAAATCCAGATTAGACTAAATCCTTCACAAGGTATAATTAAAACAAAGAAGAGATTTGAAAGAGAATATTTATAGTTATGGATGAGACCAAGCCAATAACAAGCTGATAGAAATGCGATTTTAATGTAGAATCCTAAAACATCTGTATTAAAAAAATATATATATATAAACTCTACAGAACTTGAGTGAACATTCCCACTGGATGAGATTCATTGTGGTTTTGTAAGTTCCCAGTTCATTTGTGTTCAGCAGACGTGTTGGTCTAATGTGGTTATTTACCCTGAGAGCCCCCCCCCGTGCACGCTGCCTGTTTAATGACTGGAAATGTTGCTCTCCTAATTAAAAGCAC
Source organism: Pleuronectes platessa (assembly GCF_947347685.1). NCBI lineage: Eukaryota > Metazoa > Chordata > Actinopteri > Pleuronectiformes > Pleuronectidae > Pleuronectes > Pleuronectes platessa. The sequence continues at coordinate 3,025,044 of NC_070631.1, read as the reverse complement.
ACCTGTGGCTCGGTGCAGCCGGTGGGACGCACTCTTCTCTTCTCCATACTCTTCATCTCCATACTCTTCATCTTCATACTCTTCATCACCATACTCTTCATCTTCATACTCTTCATCTCCATACTCTTCATCTCCATACTCTTCATCTCAATACTCTTCATCACCATACTCTAATTCACTGCTCACTTTGTCTGAGAGCCGGTCAAACAAAGGTGCTCGATTTGCACCCGTGTGTGTTTGTGTTTGTTTCTGTCGTCCAGATGCGACACCACAGACACACAACTCGTCAGGACTCTGCTTGACGTTCCGTCCGGTGTTTGACCTGGTGATTTCCCTCATTACCTCAACCAGCGAGGTCCTGTGTTGTTTGTTTGTTTGGTTATTTGTCGGCAGGATTACGTGGAAAACTACTTAACAGGTTTTCATGAATGCTGGAGGGAGGAGGGGACACGGGCCAGGGAAGAACTTCTCGATTTTGGTGCAGATCTGGACACATTTTTGACATTTTCTCCAATTTCCCCAGGGAAATTATGCAGAAAGTACTGCTCCAATGCAGTATTGGTCAGGAAAGAACCCATTAAACCCATTCAAACCTGACTTACTATAGCTTTCAGGTACATGTAGTGGAGTTACACTTAGTACAAAGTAGTATAAAGGAAAAGAAAATACAAATACAAAGAATGTAACGAACCAAACATGTATTTGTATGAATAACGTTAATCTGTAAACTAAAAACTATGAAACTGTGGCTCTAAATAAATGTACTGCAGTACAAATATTTCCCTCTTTAGTTAAGTGGAATGCAGAATAATTAAAGTCGATGAAAAAAAATAGATTTACATCTATGCAATGTAGTGCAGATCCAAATTAAAAATCGGGATTTAATGTGGTCTCATATCAGAATTGGCTAGAAACCTTCAACTACAGCCAATGTGTGTTTGAGACAATGTGGATTCAGTATGAAATCAACAGGTCATCTGCATCTTAATGGTTTTAAAACTGTTTAAATTAACATTTTGTGCAGAATCTAAGGAAACTGCTGATCCTGAGTGACAGTTTCAAATGTGACAGAAAGGACTCAAGTTGTTCTGTTTGGTTTAGTTCAGAACAATTGATGCTGCATTTTTAAAAGCTTATTTGCATTAAAAGTTTTGAATGCAAATAAGTTGGCAATCACGGAAATTAACAAAAAAGAGAAAGTTGGAGGCTTTTAAAGCTAAAAGGAAAATACGTCAACCAATCCGATGCCAGCGGCTCTAAGTGCTTCATGTTGTCTTTTTACATACGTGTCTAAAACCCCTGATGAATCTTTCCCTCCTGAATTATGCAGAGACATTTTCTATAAAACAACAAAAGAAGAGAGAGTCACATAAGCTTTGACTTGATAGAATGCTAATTTGTGCATTTCCCCTCAGGCTTTCGGGGGGGGGGGGGGGGTAGGGGGGGGGGGGGGGGAGTAATTAAGCAGAGGACCCTTTTGTCTTCTCAATGCTTTTTGAGTCATTTCATTGCTGGATAAAGAGACGATCTGTCAACAGGAAACACTTTCACGTCCCGTTGAGTGTGTTGACTCTTTTGTTTTTTTTATCTGATCCATTGTTCTTCCAGACATTTTCCTGAAAAGTTTCCCAGTGCAGCCGGGGGAGCTGAAGGACAAACTGTTCATCGTTAACGAGAAGGACGGAGGCCTGTCTGACGGGCACATCACGTCCCTGCGGAGGTACGACTAAACACACACAGACACACAAAACACACAAAACGCTGCTTTGTGTTGATTTCTCTATTGTGTCACAACTGAACCTGAGGGGGGTGAACACAACAACCTCTTCAGCCCGAGTCTGTGGGAGGCTGCTGGGACAGATCCTCTGGAAACTGGCAGCTTCGCAAATCATCCATTGAGTGCACGGCTCAGTCAGGACCAAGTTAAACAGGGGGGGGGGGGGGGGGGGGTTCTCACTGAGTTCTAATACCATAGAGCAGATGCCAGAACCTTTTACCAGAGCAGCTCACTAATAAAAATTGTATATCTGGTTATTCGTGGAGATGGAAGCTGTGGACGAGCCCTCGGGAGTTTAACTCCGACGGGGGGGGGGGGGGGGGGAAACGCTCCTCCATGTGGTCGTACCTGCCGTTTGCTCAGAGGCCCTGGAAGCTGACCTCCTGGAAGGACCAGAGTGATCTAACGGACTGTGCAGGATTGTATTTATTCTATGAAAACGTAATATATATTTTAATGTGCCTCAGGAACACAGTCTGGAAAGATCCACTCCCTACTGCTGCAGTATTAATGAGCGCTGGTCCTCCGGTGGCTCATTCCCTGGGTCATGAAAAAGTGAATGCCTTTGGTTTGAGGTCAGGGCGCGTGGAAACGACAGGGGGGGGGGGGGGGTGCAGGTGCAGGTTCAGTGGGAGTGAGTAAATGGCCGTTTGTCCTCAGCGTCTCACTGCTTTCCTGAAGCTGACGAGAGGCCATCAGCAGCACTTGGTCTTTTAATCACCTGCGTTCCTCCAGGCCACAGGAAATCAATGTCATGGCTTCGGTCCAGGAGAGAGAGACAAACCACAAGTGATAACTCAGGCGGGGGGGAAACGTGTTCAGTGGTTTAAAACAGGAACAAATCTAATATTTCTGCACAACGTTCAACACGGAATCTCTGCCGCTCCTCCGCTGCACTCTGTCTTGATCAGATTTGATTGACAGGGATCAAACAAGCCAACAGCTGTCAGCAGCAGCTTCCAAACACCCAGTACAACATAGAGAGAGGAGAACAAACAAAGAAAAGACAAAGAAAAATTAGAAATCTCTCATGTGGAAAAAACTTTGTGTTTTGATGTAAACAAGCCTGTGACCTTCAATAAGAAGCCGATCGATGAAAAACATGTTCAAATCCTGTGATTGTTTGTTTTGCATGTTCAAAGGTACGTTCCCACCATGGACGACGTGGAGATGTACAAATCCCACAAGGGCCCAGTGACGGAGCTGCACATCGTGGACCAGTACATGCTGGAGGTACAGCTCACCACATCCCAGTAGAGGCAATATTCTCATTGTTCTGACCTTAGCATTTAGCTTCCGCTGTGGCTAATTACATAATCATAGAGCTGCTAGCATGGCCGCCTGTTATATTAACTGAAGACAAATCTGGAATTCACTGATTTGATTTTACATCCTTACTTTTGTTGAGGCCGTTTTAAAAGATCTTCGTTAAAAACATAAAAACAATAATTCAAAACCTGCAGAAACGCAAGAAAAACAAGATTTAAACACTTTCAGCCTCGTTTGTGTGAAAGTCTTGATTGTTCCTGAACGATGTCATTCCTCAGGTCACTGGGAGATCAAATTCTTTGCCTCAGCATAAATCCAATAAGAGCCTTGTCACATTCAGCTCAACTTTTCTGCTCCTCAGTCGGAGAGAAAGCAGAAAGCACGAGACCGTGACGACTCTAAACTCAGCGCCTGACGTGTGAGCACAGTTTAAACCCGGGATGGGAATTAAATCACAAGTGTTACCTCGGTGTTGGAATCTGTTAACCTCTCATTAGAAATTTAAATATGTGACAGGATGAGCGGAATCATTTTACAGCCAAGTTATTACAGGGTCTGTGTAACTAACACTCCTCCCAGCATCTTCCCTTCACCTCCCATCAGACCCAGTGCCCCCTGGCCTCTGGGGAGATGGATCCTGTGCAGGAGCGAGAGGGTTCTGACAACGTGCAGTGATTTATTAGAGGTCGACGAGGCAGCTCAGCCAATCGCTTCAAGGTGTCAGGCCTTAGGTTTCTGTGTTAAATCAGCCTGTCGACAGACCGCGTCTCCCTGCAGCCTCAGATAATCCTGAATCCTCACATGGACAAGCTTTGTTGAGATGATCCTCCTTTGTATTCACAGGGCTTCTAACCCTCTGCATCTTTCTTCCCTTGTTGCAGATGTGCAACATCCCCTTCCTGAGCAAACAGCTGGACCTGCTGCTGACTCTGAGGGAGCTCCCGACCAGCATGAGCGACCTGCAGCCCGTGAGTTCACTCCTCCACCTCCTCAAACCTCAGAGTCTGGTTTCTCTCCCTCAGGCTGAGGAAGTGTAAAAACCAAACACATTTATTCCTTAATGCAAACGCTAATGTTCAGAGGGACGTCAATGAAAAGAACATCTATGGAACAAACTGGTGTTAATACACGAAAGCTTCTTCCTCCTCCAGTCTGAGTTTCTGTCTGAAGTGGTGAGTGGAGTCGTTTCTTTTCTATTTGCCAGTTAAGTGTCCTGGAAGCAGAAAAGGTTTGAGAGCCACTCTCACACACCTCGTCTTTATTAGATGGAGACAAAATAAAAAAACTGAATCCTAATCAAATCAAATCAAGGTCCATTTTTCGGTGGAAGGTGTAAAACATGCACAGTTATTATCCTCAATAATTAAAAACACTCTCAAGGGAGGAATTTACCTTCATTCTGCAGAAGTTTTGGATTCTGTTAAAAAGACTGACAATGTATAAAAGGTAAAGTGAAGAGGGAGGAAAATCACACAAATTCAAAATGCACATTTTCAGTGTGCGTTTTGTAACCCCCCCCCCCCCCCCCCCCACACACACACACACACAAAGCACCAGATGTATTTAGCCTCATCATTACTCAGACTAATTGTTAACTCTCACAGGATTGTTGTTGTTGGGCTGCAGGGGGGGGGGGGCCCAGCTCCTCTGCCGACATCTTTTTAGTTTTTATTTGATTCTCTCCGGCTCCGGTTTCTTTCAGCCTCAGTGCTTCGGTCCTAATCTCTCGTCTGCTGTCGGAGGAACACCGGATAAGAGCGATGACTTCGTGATCCATTGACTCTGACACTCATTTCTCTTTGTCTCAGACTCAGACACCAACATGTTGTGTGTCGGCGAAGGGACTCGACGAGAAAGATTATCAATTTCATTAAGTTTCAATTTGCTCCCGGCGGTTTCTTCCAGGTTTATTTAAGAAAAGGATCAGATTTGTGTTTTTGTGGTTTTCTGTGACAAAAAGTGTGTTGGTCTCTAATCTCTAATCCACAGTTCAGAGTGTCACTGTCTCACTCTGTAAAATCTGACAAGTTGAGCTCACTCATAAAGAAAATATAAAGCCTTAGAAAAGTTAATTATATTTGGAATATTAATTTTACTAAATTCTTCCAACTTAAAAAATGGCAAGTGCATTAAACTAGTTCCGTCTTGGGGTGTTTTCACAGGACATTAGTTCATCAGACTATTATTATTTTAATACATTTTCATTTTAATCCATTGACAATGAGACGAATGACATTTACAATCAAAACATTTTAAACCTTGAAATCTATATTTATAGAATATGAATGTAGTGTAAGGAAGCGTTACAGTTCAACAGCCTTTTTTAAAAGCTTGGATTCAAGCTCCAACATTTAAAGGAGGATTTCGTCTCCTCCTGGGGGGGGGGCGGGGGGGGGGTCTGTCTGTCCCCTCCAGCGTCTTTGTTGGTTGGACGTCTCACTGCCAGTGTGACAGACTCTCAGTTTGCACTCTGGACCTTTTCTCCCTCTCTCCTTCTGTGCTGTCGGAACCCGTTTCCAAATATAAACAAGAGAGTCAGAGACACAGAGACCAGAGCCAGTGATGCAGGGGACAGGAAGAGATGTGGACACGGAGATGTCCCCCCCCCCCCGAAGCCTCGATGCAGAAAACTAAAAGTGGACGCTTCAGCGGGTTGTGTTGATCGCACCTCCAATAACAGTGGTAGTGAAACAGAAAGTTAAGCCTCTGGCTGTAGCTGCACGAGGGATTTTTATCAACGTCTGCAGATTGAAATTAGTCAAACGTCAGCGTGAACTCGAATAGAGAGAGAGAAATAGAGCGGCAGAGCGATTCAGACCTGAGGACCTATGGGTGTCCATCTTAAGGATCCCTGATTTCAAACTGTAACCCAATATGCAAGGGGTAACTGGTCCATAATGATGAAAGCTTTAAAACGGAGGTACATGGGAAACAGTCCAGAGTCCGGGTTTGGGATCAGGGAGTTTGGATCCAGTGTGACGGAGGAGCTGGCTGAGCATGACCATGAACTGCAGAGAGGGAAGGATTCTGGCAGGAGAATAAACAAGATGGTTTCAGGAAGCAGGAGAACAGGCTCAAGAACAAGTCAGGAGATGAAACAACGTTCAGGCAGAGCAGTGGTGAAAAGAAACTTTGCATTTGTGTGCTCAGGTCCCATTTCTAGAGTTGTGTAGTTGTTGATTCGAGTTTGCTGTGTTTGTGTATGGACTCTGTTGACTAAACAACATGTATTGTGACACGGTGACGCCTCTCTCCAATATTTGCATAGTAAGGGCGAGCAAAGAAAAGAGATAATTAATATATTAATGATTTAAAACGTCTGCATTGGCTAAAAGGTTTGAGAGAGTTATAGACGTGCACTTTGAAAGTCTGCATGAAAGTAGATGCTACTATAAAGCTGATTGTGAAATTATGCCAACTAGTTTATATGTGATGACATAATTCATCTGATTATTCGTTTGCCACGTGAACGAACAATGAGGATGTGAATCAGGCGGGAGGAGAATGAACCAGAGTCACAGCCAGCATCAGACGATAAAAAACACACATCAGGAAAAAGCCATATCTCAAAACATCACAATTATTATGGGGAAATGAATCAAACTTAACTTTCTATATTTACCTAATCCAGTTTTAAACGGTATCTTACTGGTTTTACATGACAAATGCCTGAGAGGATGAGGACTAACTGGTTTGTTTTGGCTCCCCCACTCCTCACAACATTGGCGAGCGAGGTGTGTGTGTGTGTGTGTGTGTGTGTGTGTGTGTGTGTGTGGGAGAGAGAAACAAGTTAATTAGAGCACAACAATCTGTCTCCAGCTGAAATGTCCAACAAACCTCTCGTCCAATGATGTTACTCAAGACCCAAATGAGCCATGTGATGTGAGGAAGTACTCAGATCCTTTACTTGAGGATTACAGGTATATATACAAATACTACATTACATGTAAAGGTTCTGCATGAAGAATCCTATTACTCATCTAAAAGTTATGTAGTTAATGTACTTTAAGTACTCGGGTAGTGGTCTAGTCACTTTTACTCATAAATCATAATATATATTATATATTTAATTATAGTGAATCGTTAGTGTGTAAATTGACATGAACTAACTTATACAAAATTTTATGAAGAATGGGGGAAAGTAAAGTTTAGATTTTTACAAAGAAAGTGATTAAACATATTTTTTAATTAACAGTGTGGGATGTTTACGGGGACATATTTGTGTGTGAAGTTTTAACAAACAAACGTGAAATCTTATTCTTAATTTAATAGTAATTTATTAGTTTTAACATTCAACTGGAATATAAATAAAATAAAAAGGGTTTTAGGATGCACATAGAGTTATAGCTGAACAATGAACACGGAGATAAAGTTTTGAAAATGTGTTTTTATTTCTCTCTTATAATTAACAAGCAACGTACATCATCATGCTTCTAAGTTTATAAAATAACAACCGAGGTACTTTTGGGAACTTCCCCGGCACCAAAGCACGTGTTGTTACACACAATCATTTTTCATACAAGCTACAATGGTTCGTCCTGATGGTGCAGATGGTCCCGAGCGGAACCAGTTGAAACAAACTGGTTATCTCTCGTCTCTTCCTTGTTATCGGCTCCGTCCCAGTGGAGGTTATTCTTAAAACCGGAGCATATGGTGGGAGTGTAGCTGTTGGTTGGCGTGGAGCTCGTTTGGAATCGCTAACTCTTTGTCAAGGACACGATTCCCACAGCGTCGACTCCTTTTTACCTCCAGCACGGCACTAGCTAAAAAACCCTGGAGCCCACTTTGATTGCTATTCAGGTTTTCAATACGTCTCCTATCCATATTCAACAGGATCTGCTCCGAGCGGGGTGAGGAGGGAAACTGAGCGATATTTCTGGGGGGGATATTTGTTCTTGACACAATTGCATACCAAATAATAATCCAGCCAAACAACACGGCCCTGATTATTCATGTTATGAGGTTAAATGAGGTGCTGGGACACGGCTGTTTACTCCTCTCATGGAAAATAATCAAAGCTGCAGTTATTTATTTTTTTACAGAGCTCCAAAAAAACAAGCATCAGACTCGCTTCACTTAAAATTTCTTCAACTTTGTTCACAACTGAATTTGAACATGAGTCCCAGCTCCATGTTCATGTGACACAACCTGTTCAGACCTGGTACTTACCGTCCTAAGTGGAGAAATCAATATTAATAAACTTTATCTATGTAGCAGAGCCCCAAACAGAAAAAATGGAATGATTAAATACATAAAATCATATATAAACTAGACTGATAATCAGTAGTGTACATATCCCTCCACTAAGGCCTGGAATTCAATAACACTGCACCAGATTACTCACACTTATAGAAACCAGTCCCCCGGAATATGCCTGGTTTCTTTTCCCAGCGCAATCTTCCTCTTAAAGAAAGAAATAAAAAAAATAATAAACTAAATAGAAAGAATACCTCCTTGGCTGAGACAGTAAATAGTAACCTCAGTGTCAAACCATTGGATACAGAAGTTTTAAGAAGGATTTTAAAGGAGCTGGAGACTAAAGTCCGTCTTACTGAGATACATAAAGTCAGGGTTCTAGAAGCAAAAAGCTCGCTCAGCCTTTGTTATGAGTTGTGACCTCAGAGCAGCCATCACGGCTCTGTCAAGACATTCAAGGCCTTAAGAGTGAGCGATGGAATTCAGAAATCAATACAGAGTTCAACAGGGATTAGTTGAAGAGGAATGCCAGGGCTCATGTGGGTTTGGATCACAGAATGAAAATGACTTGGCTCTGTGCCTCTGTGTTTTGTCTCCCAGCTGATTAACCAGAAGATCCGGATGTGCATGCAGCTGTGCCACGCCAGGTCCTTCGTGTCCGTGCTGGAGTTCGTCCTCGCCATCGGCAATTACCTCAACGAGAACGCCGGGAAGGAAAAGGCCAAGGGATTCCGCCTCTCCTCCTTAACTAAAGTGAGACTCTGCCGCTGCTGCCTGACCTTTGATTGAGTGGCAGCGCCGGGGCTAATAAGACGACTCATTGATAAACACTGCAGGGCTTCTGGGCTTCTTCTTCCCATGTTCTGCCTCAGCCTCCCTGGTCCGATCGCCCAGGACTCACTCAGGTGTTTGCTCCGTGTCCGGCCACAAGTGGATGAATCTCTTATTCGCTGCAGTCACTCGCTCATTGTGGATCTTGTCGTTGAGCCAAATAGTCTGAGTCGGTTTTCTGGTTTAATTGAAAAGTTGGGAAATGGGCGGGGGGGGGGGGGGGGACCAATCACAATCGGTCTCAGCTGTTAATCGAGATATTTTACTCCTTTTCTATGACATCAAATAACAAATTAAAGCCAAACTTGTCACAAACATCAACACGTGAACATACACCAGTTTATGAATGACCAATGATCAAGAATGACCTGATATGACAGACACCAGGTTTTAGTTTGTCCCGTCCATGGCTCCCAACAAAGTGTTTTTAATAGTGTAACTACAATTAGAATTAAAGCGTAGCTAAGGCTAACAATAAAGCATAATTATTGTTAGCAAATAAGCTTACTTATGGCTACCAATTAAGCGATACTATGGCTGCAGTAAAGCATAACTTTAGCCAACAATAACGTGTAAATATGGCTAGCAATAAGAAGTTACTATAGTTTGTAATAATCCGACAGACATCACATGCAAATGGTTCCTTTAAGCTTCGGAAGCTGACGGGTGTATTTCTCTAGTTGTGAGAGTATTTCCTTTGTTCCTCTGGATTGAACCGCCCCTCTCTCTCTACCTGAGGGTTGAAGGGGGCGGAGCTCTCGGCACCGGAGTGAAACGTCCTCTGCTCCGTCTCATGAAGCCTCTCTCTTCCCTCAGCGATGTTTCCAGGTCTAATTGAGAAGCGTAAACCGACGCTGCTTCAGACGCACTCTCGTCAAATTGCAGGCTGACCATGAGGACTGCGTCAAGGTTATCTCAGATATATGTTTTTGGGGGGGCTCATCAATATTTGGTGCATGTCTTGTAAACATGTCCCTCAGAGGTTTATCTGAGCATTAAATTGGAAAACAACATAACCTAGAAAAGGACTACGAGCGGCTATCAGAGGATTAGAGAGGCTCCTCTTGCATTTCAATTAAATGACTCCATCAAGTGCAATACAGCAGTAAGTGTTGCTGCTTCTCTCTCGACTACAGCTATGAGTGTTTCTATGAGAGAAGCTGAAACATGGAAACTGCTGTAAATGTGTTTCCCCCTGACCTTCAGTAAGGAAGCTGCACACGTGGATATACAACATGTCCTCTTTCCTCTTACGTCCTTGGGCTGTTTTTGAAATACGCCGTGTCCTTTTTGTCAATCTGCATTTATTTCTCTCTCCCCCCCCCCCCCCCCCCCCCCAGCTCTCTCAGCTCCGTGGGAGGGACAAGACGTTCACCTTGCTCCATGCCCTTGTGGAGCAGATCATGTTGCATGAACCAGGCCTCGCCACTTTTACCCAAGACTTGGCGGAATTTGAAACTGTCCCCGGAGGTATTCACTAATCGAGATTTCATCACAGCTAAAAACTAAAAATCTGCATGGTTCTGTTCAAATAAGGGTCTGTTTGGTGAAACTGTGTGTGTCCCACTCCCCCCCCCCCCCCCCCCCCCTTCTGTTTGGATAGCGTCCATCAAAGGCCTGACTGCAGAGGTGGATGGTGAGTAGATCAAATTTTACTACTGTGCTCAAAGACGTAAATCTGACTCTCCTCTTTTGTGCTGACGTTGGTTGTAACGCTAACATTTACTAGATCTTTCTGTAATTGTAGTTTCAGTATCTATATATATACTTTTTGGGGGGGAAACACCGTGATCTCATTGTCGAGGGGCTGGACGGGCTCGATCCAATATCTTGTCTGTGTGATGACTTACAAACAGTTGCCACAAGCACAAATACAACAATTCACTTTATCGCACAGGAGACAGCATCGGATCTAAAGCAACTTTTTGCTTCAGTGGTCAAATATGATGGATGATCACCAAGGTGTGTGTGTGTGTGTGTGTGTGTGTGTGTTTGTGTGTGTGTGTGTGTGTGTGTGTCTGTGTGTGTTGCCTCAGTCCTGAAGAATGAACTGCAGAAAGTCGTCCAGTACAGAAAAACCTCCAGGAAGAGAAATGCCGAAACTCATCATCCACAATTCTCCAAAGACCTGAAGGTGAGTTAGCGAACCCTCGGTTTGTTCATGTAAAGAAACATCGTGTTCACTACGTTCAGCATCTCGGACCCAAACTAACCGTCAACAACATTCTTCTGCTCGTCTCCTATTGGCTCGTTGCTGTTATTTACTTCTTATTTACACACTGTTATTACAAATGGCTAAAATAAGCAAATTCTGCATTTTTAGTGTTAGATCTTGTTCTTAAGTAAAAGTCGTTGAAACAGTGTTAGGACTCATTTACTCTGACTTTATGTTTGAAAAGAGATAAATCGGTTTAAAATGACGTAACCGCCCATATGCTGCTACATGTCTTATATACATTACCATGATTGTTGAGCAATACATCCACTAGAGGGCAGCACAGAGTTTCTGAAACCATGGGATCGGTGGAGAAAGAGGCTAAATCCTTTAGACACCAACTCGTAAAGTTTCTCCTTAAAAAGTTCTGCCGTGGTAGACGTATCATCCTTGTGTGTTATGGTAGCCTTGATCGAACTATTGGCTACACTGCCCCCTGATGATTCACTGTGGTACTGCCACGTTTCATCTGTTCCTTCAGTATCTGTAAACTTTCAGAAGACGTGTACAAATACTGATGAACTGAAAACAGACGCCTGGATTCAAAATTGTACTAATTGATAAAAGTACTTTTGATACAATACTACAATGCCACAGTACTCTAACATGAATCTGTGTCTATTCTGAATCTCTAACGTTGAAACCCAGTTTGATTTCCAGCCTCTAAACGTGGGTAAGGCCTTTATAAACGATTGACTCAGTGAACGTTTGAATGAATTAATGAACAAACTCAACTGGAGCTCCCTGTGCTTCTCTCTCTCGCCCCAGACGGCCATTGAGACGTACGACTCGACTCTCGCCGCCCTGACCAAGACGTGTGAGGAGATGAAGAAACTCTACTCTGTCATCCTGGTAATCCCTGAGTTATTACAGCAATATCTCTTCTGTACAGCCCCACGGAGATGGATGGCCCTCCTGTCGAGATGGGCCCTTTCAATTATTTGTCATCTTATCTCCCCGACGAACACGGGGAGGCTGCTCTACATATATCTCACAGGAAGTCACCAGGGTTACTTCCTTTGACCCCGGTTGTCCTTGAGGACCTAACGCATCTGATACAGAATCTAGAGACTCGTCCACGAATCCACAGATTATTAAAAACCAGTAGCTGGACGAGATGCCCCACTGGGTTGGTGATGTGGTTTGAAAAGGAGGAAATGAATCAGACACATATCAGAGCTTCTCTATTTCTGGTTCGTTGGTTTTGAGGAGAAGTAATTTGTGTTTAGGGTTAATCATTGTTCTACCAGAGGTTGTGGGCTTGGCCTATGGGGATTCTGCTTGCAGTTTCTTTCTGAAACTTAACTAAAAGACATTTATTCAAAGTTCAAAGACTCCGAACTGGGGAATCAGACTTTGATTGCTTGTTTGTAAAAAGTTTATTAATATTGAACGTTTGTGTCTACATCTCACACAATTCAACACTGCACTTCATTGGAGGCTTAACAATACACAAACCAAGTCTGAAGTTGATGAACAGTTGTCGAGATATAAGAGACACACACACACAGACCAGCAGATTTCTGGAATGTGCAGGAAGACAGTAAAGCAGGTTCATGTCCCTGTAGCTGATCTGATCGTTCTCGTTACTCGGCGTGGAAAGTGAAATGACGTCTTCCTGTAGGTGGACGTAGAAGAAGACGTGTTCACCTTGGTCTGCAGATGTTAACGTCTCAATGTCCCGTCCCAACTGCTGCACAGACGACGAACGTATCACATGTCCAACTCGCACAAAACTCAACTGTGCACTTAATAATACAGACACAGACAGAGAGATGTTTCTGGAATTGGCAGATAGAAGAAATCAGTAAAAGGAAACAATGCACTTGTTCATTTTGAAGTATTTGATCTGATGTTTTACTGGAATCTCTGAGACCAGACACGTCTTTAATGAGTTTTGTTGAAAGCTGAATTTCCCTTTAAGCATTTGACTCCACGTCAGATCAAGAGACTTCCCCGCCCCCTCCCTCTTCTAACACGGTGGATAAAGGAGAATGTTCTCTTTGCTCAGTAACCTGGTTAGATGAGGTTTATAGAGCTCCAGCCTGTATTTGACATCTTAACAGGTGCTATGTCTCTTTTTATGGTGTCCCCACCAAAAACAATCAATACAGAAGTAGAGCCCGTTCTCTCTCACCTTTCCCATATCTCTGTGGGCAATCCATCATCATAGAGTGGATTTACCCCCCCACCCCCCACCCAAACCCCCCCGGATCCGAGCGCTGAGATATCAGAACCAGGCTGCGAGCTTTAGGCCCCGCTGAGGAATTGTGTTACACTCGCTCGACAATTAGGTTCCTGTGCGAAGCTTTTTCTGCAACTTGCACACGAGGAAGCAATCGTGGGAAATCGTGAAATGCGAGTTTAAAGACGACAGCTACGTTTTCTCACAATTAGCGAGTTTACGCTGCGTTGACAGTTTAACAGACTAATCTCTATTCACAGTTATCTGCACATTGATAAAACCAGAAATCTTCCAAAAATCGTGTCCCTCACCCACAGATTCTGCACTTCCACATGTAGAATCTGTTTATAAATGGTCTGACCGTGAAAATTTAATTTCTGCTGTGAAGCTCTGATTAAATCTTTCAGTTCTCACGCATCCAGAATGTATTTAATTGAACATTTTACCTGTGATGGAGCCGTAGTGTTTTTCGAGCGGCTCCCAGTCAGTTAATCTAATTTGTGCCGGGGAATGCAGGTCACTCGAGGGCGACTATTTGCAGCGGCAGCCTCGTGGTTTCTTTTGCTTTCAGTCGAGTGGAGAATGTGGCAAAAGTGCAAAGAGTCCTGCTGCTAATGTATGAATGCATCTGCAGACAAAAACCACTCAGAATGTAAATTTTGCCACATTTTCACAGAAGCATGAAAGCGTGTGTCTCACATACTGACGAGCAGAGCTTCCTTATCCTGCCTGTAGATTCTTATTTCCTGTAGCTCAGCTTCTCATCTTTCTCTTGGTGAGAAAGCAAACAACCGTTTTGCCCCAAAATGTCAAACCTCTTATGTTGTAAGTTGAACGTCCTCACAAGTTAAATTCTCAAAAGTCTTGATCTTAACATAAATCACTGCCTCCAGTATTGAGCATTAAAAAGTGCTGTGGTGCCCGTGGCCTTTGAAAGTTTAACAGTTTGACCTTTAACTGTCGTGTCCCCCTTCAGGCCAGGAGTTATATTTTTAATCACCAGGCAGCGCTGCCAAAATGAACCATCATCCCCAGCATGTTTAAATACCAGTTAACCCAAAAGAAGAGATATTAAATACATAGTTCGGGCGACTTCTTTTCTCTCTAGTGAATAATAAAAGGTAGAAGTGTTACTTTTTTTCGAATTGCAGAATCCCTACTGGGCCGTTTCAGGTCCCGACACCAGGAGCCGTCCCTCAAAGTTGAGCCAAAGTCAAACCAGTGGCATCTGAAGAGGGACACAGTTCAATCTGTAGTCCCTGAGTCCCTGGATATGACTGTGTTGGGACCCTGGTCTAATATTGGGCGGATGAAACTTCCTGAATATACAGTCAATCCCTTCAGGAGCACGGGGGGGGGGGGGCACGTTGTGTCACAGCTTGTCAAGGGCTGAATTCATAATGACGCCTTTGAACAACCAACATGCACATTTATGAAACATGGACGAGGCTCGTGGAAGTTTTGGGGCCTGAGTTCAGGGAGGCTGGTATTTTAATTTTTTGCAGTTGTTCCTCTTGACATGTGAATTTTTAAAAAACATCCACAGCTCTAAAGAGAGAGAGAGACTTTTAATTTATATTTTATTTATTTCACATAATGTGATTCATCGTAACATCAACAGTCACATGACCGGTTTTTGTTCATAAAATTCATATCTTTAAGACGCCAAATGAGTGAGATGTGACCAAATCTGTTCTATTCCACCAGCAGATACTTTTACTTTGTTTTAACCTCATCAATTTAGATCAATTATCAGCATCTATCAGATAGAGTCTGACTGATATATACTGTTTATTAAATATGATTATTTTACTGATATTTTACAGTTTAAATTGTAAATAATTTTAAAGAAAACACAAATACAACCAAGTATAGAACTTGAATTGAGAAAAATAACATAATTATGAATGTAAAATGTAAACAAGCATTTCTGGATAATTTGTTCTGAAAAAGAAGAAATGTGTTTCAGTACATTAAGACTCACACTGGCTGATCAGCAAAGTTACAACACATAATACTGAAGCTGTAATATAACGTAGTTTTATATGAATTTATAGTGTTTGTACTACACTTCATAATATTATTGCAGCTGTCCTTTAGTTAGTCGAGTTGAATTTCTATTATTATCTTTATTAACAAACTTAACTCTGCTCACAGCTTCACTAAACTGTGTTATAATAAATGTTAACACTGTATTGTGTTAACGTGTGATCATGCGTGTCTGACATTGGTGTTTTGTGCGTCTGACACCAGCCTGAAGATAAAGGAGCTCAGACTCACAACAAGCCGTGTTGTCTCCTCTTAGTTTATCTTAGTATCCTCCTCATCCTCATTATCCTCATCATCCTCATTATCCTCATCATCCTCATTATCCTCCTCATCCTCATTATCCTCCTCATCTTCCTCATTATCCTCCTCATCCTCATTATCCTCCTCATCCTCCCTCGTTAAAGAGGAAACACTTTGATTCCTCTAACATAGCCGCGCCTTGGTTTTTTCTTCTTCTTAAAATGCGGAGCGAGATCTGAAGTGTTTCTTTCCTCCGGAGGCTCGGCGTGAAAAAAAAAAAAGTATTCTGATATCAGATGTGAGAGTTTGATACGAGGAGGTGTTGCTAATCAACCGTCACAATCCAAACAGACTCCTGACACCTGTGTCAACCTGTCGGTGTTAAACATCGTCCCTCGTTCTCCGAGCTGCAGCAGAGACGACTCGTTTCACAGGAGCTTCACGTGTCACGCTTCATTTATAATGATTTAATCTCTGCGTTCATTTATAGGGATTCAGTTTTATTTAGTTGTGTATTTTTGGTGCATGACAACTTGGTAGAAGCTCCATCAAATATATAGTAGACGGCTTATTAGTGTCCATTATATCTACATAAATATATCTTTAAAATCTGTCAAATATAATGATTAATAAAATGATTGGTGAACTTTAAGTTGCGCAGTCGGCAGCAAGCAAGAAGCCAATTAGTTCACTTAGCCGCTGTGACCCTCTCTGATAAAGTCTGACTGGAGGATTAGTGACATGTGGCTGCTGCTGACCCTGACCCCCCCCTCAGAGGCACATGTTCACCTCCCTCACTCGACTCAAACAATGAATCGCATGCTGAGGCAGGATGTGAAGTAATTATATCAAAAAGTCCATCGTTAAGCAGTGTGTGCATGTCCCAGGCGGGGGGGGGGGGGGGGGGCTGGTGGAGGTGCACGCAGCTGTTGATTGGAAAATAAGGTTCAGAAGCTCAGAGGTGTCAGAAGGTGTAATTGCTGAAGTTTGTTTTGTGATATTTTGAATTTTCCGATCCTGTTTCTCTCTTGTCCAGGTGAAGTTCGGGGAGCCGGCGGACCGAGACTCTCAGGAGCTCTTCGGCTTGGTCTGTCAATTCCTCCACGACTTCAAGAGGGCGCACGCCGAAGTCTCATGAGTCTGATCTGTGTGAAGTACTTATCCACGACCACTGAGACCTCACGGCTTATTAAACAGAGTCAGAGTCCAAAAACAATAACAAAGCTACTTGATGTGGAGGAAAATGTTACTTGGATTTATATTTTCTGTGGTTTTCTGTATTTTTTGTTGTACAAATACTTTATTTTAAGATTCCTTGTACAGTGTATAGTGATGCTAATGAACGGAAATCATGGTAGAGAATATAAAAGTGATTTGTTTGATTCCCCTGTAACTCCATATTTACTCTGAGACAAATCACCGGTGGAGGATTAGAACCCTCGGTTGTGAGACGCTCTTCTGGCAGAGGAACAAAGACAGGGACTGTGGCCGGTGTGTGTGTCTGTGGGTGTGTGTGTGTGTGTGTGTGTGTGTGTGTGTGTGTGTGTGTGTGTGTGTGTGTGTGTGTGTGTGTGTGTGACAGACATCGTAATTGGCTCACAACAAAAAACCCTGTTTGAACTTCTAATTGTGTGGTGTTGGAATGAAGCGCACCCCCGACTGAGCAGCAGATAATAAAATTGAGAAATTATTGATTTTAATTAAAACTTTACATCTGGAGAAACTGGTGGTTCATTAGCAGGTAAAACTTTTTCATGAAACTCAATGATAACTTTTACATAATTGTATATAATTATTACTACAATGGCTTTTGTTGTTTGTATTATTAAATGACATTTTTTATGAAAACTGTAGCTTGTGTTGCTCTCTTATATTATTATCTTTCATTAATAGTGACATGTAAACAAAGTTAACTCTAAAAGTAATTTTATATTATACCGATTTACATTTTCCATTAGAGATAATGCACATTAATGAATCCATGAACTTGCATAAGTCCAAAATTAAGTTTAGACTTTTGAACGCAACTTTTCAAGAGCACCTGGAGGGAATTTCTTCAAATTTGGTGCAAACTTGGACTCAAAGATGAACTGATTCCATCTCAGTGGTCAAAGGTCAAAGGTCACGATGACCACAGTCGAGACAGATTATATGGAGCCTGTAACTGCTCTGATTGGTGGAGGCAAACAACCACCGTGGAATTATTTATAGAACACTCTTGATTCAAGTCACGTCTGATTCTCTGTCTCCTCATTTACAGTTTCTCTAGTAATGTATCAGCTATTATTACTCTAATTATCATGTATGTGTTAATGACTGCTTCCAGCCCCTTCCTCCCTCAACAGTTTGAGCTTTTCATCACAGAATTATTAGGATCCGCACACACGACATCAGGAGTTTGAGCAAGACACATCTCACCTCTGTGCTCCAGTGGAGAATGTTCATTAACCAGCAGCTGGATCTGGAAGCTGCAGGTTCGAAAGGTGTTTGACTTCATTATTATTGTTCCTGTCGGGAGAACAAAATCTGGCAGCATTTTGGCAGCAGAACCCCCCCCCCCCCACACACACACACACACACACACCCACCCCCCACAGTCATTTCACATATAACTGCCTCCGACGGTTGAATCACTGTGATTTAAAATATCACTTCATCTTGATTTTACAGTGAAACCGTCTGTTCAGCTTCTCTGACTTTGTTTATGTCATATTTTCTTTTTAAATCTCTTAATCCTCGTTTCCAATCAGCTGCCGACACGGTTGTTTCAGCTGCAGTGGATGTTTTTCACAGCAGAGATATTCAGGGAATCACCGGTGCATCAATGCTGGACAGTGTCCGCAGCAGCTAAAATGGATTTATTATTATTATTTACATTACTAATAAAAGGGCCGAGCCTGAGATCATAGACGGTGAATAAAGATGGCTCCTCTCGTCCAGAAGTGAAGCTGAGATATCCTGGATACTGGTGCTGCCATCCTCCCCTGTTGACCTATGCTGCAGCCAGCCACCAGGGGGCAATCCAGAGTATTTGGCCTCACTTTTGGGAGTTGTCACGTCGTCCATGACTCAGACATAATATTGTCTCAGCTTCTCTTATTTTAACCCACACCAAGCAAAGGGCCCATATTTCCGTCCTTTCTTTGGCTGCCAGTAAAATTCAGGATTGATTTTTAGGATTCTTTTAATAACTTTTAAAGTCTGGTCCACCACAGTTATATGATGGTATAAACTGTAATCTAAGATCATACAATAAACACTTGCTTGTAGTTCCACAGTCAAAACCCCTTTTAATTAAAACACATGTTACTGGATTTTTACTGGTTTTAACAGATGTGGTTTGTGTTTAATATTTAATTTTTGTTATCTTTATTATTTTTGATCCGTCTTGTTTTGCTCTGTGTTGTTTTATTCTCATGTAATTATGTAAAGCACTTTGTAGCTCTGTGCTGTAGAAATAAAGTATTATTATCATCATTTATTTATTTAAAGAGTGACTGACTGGAACATACAAATCAAACAGATTTGGGAAAAACACTTTTCTGAGAGTCGTGAATCTCGTCTGAAGGAAACGATCATAGGGGCATTTTTTCTGCCACTTTCTAAATCCACATCTCTCATTTAAAAGATTCAAATAATGAATAATTGTAATAGTGTGGATACTGACCAGGTTAAAATGAGCCTGTGCCTTTGTGAAGCCTCTCATTATGTGCGACCAGGCGGCTGGACTTGGTCAGTGTGTTATGTGCCGAGTACAGACGCTGCTTTTGACTACTAATTAATTTCCTGAGAGACTTGTTCTTTTATCAAAACCCTGCCGTGGGTCTTCATTTCTTCTTCCTTTCTTTTCCACTTGTGCTTTGCAGATGAAAAAAATGATCCCCTGTAGGAATCGTTTTGAAAAGGAAATCCACTCTGGGAGCTTTTATATCTATTGTCAATATGTAGATGTGATTTGTTTCTTATACGTCGATGGATTACTAAACGTTAGTGACGAGGGAAAGTTTGATTCCACTCTTTCTGCTCATTGAATGTAAGACTAGTCGTGACTGAGGTTAGCGCAGTAGGGACCTGGAAATGCCGGCATCTAAATTGGCAAGCGGTGAATTTGCCAATGTAGAATACATGGCACTGGAGCCCTGTGTGAACTTATCATTTCACTATTGGTACAAATGAGGCAACGTTTAACTGGCTCCATGAGCGAAGGTTAGAGAGTGTCTTTTCTAATGAAGTATTTATGTTAATTAATAAGACTAATTATCGAATGACATGAAGAAAAGCCCGGAAAACAAAACAGTCCAGAGGAAACAAACCACAGGAAACAGAACTAGTGACCAAAATATACCTGAAACCGGTGCTGCCATCTTGTGCTAGTGACGGTACCTGCAGTCAGAGTCTGTACAGTACCAATCAAGGATCTGTCTATCTATCTATCAATCTATCTATCTATCTAGCTATCTAGCTATCCATCCATCTATCTATTTATCTGTCTATCTATCTATATATCTGTCTGTCTGTCTGTCTGTCTGTCTGTCTATCTATCTATCTATCTATCTATCTATCTATCTATCCATCCATCTATCTATTTATCTGTCTATCTATCTATATATCTGTCTGTCTGTCTGTCTGTCTGTCTGTCTATCTATCTATCTATCTATCTATCTAGCTATCCATCCATCCATCCATCCATCCCCCTCTCTCTATCTATCTATCTATCTATCTATCTATCTATCTATCTATCTATCTATCTATCTATCTATCTATCTATCTATCCATCCATCCATCCATCCATCCATCCATCCATCCATCCATCCATCCATCCATCCATCTATCTATCTATCCATCCATCCATCCATCCATCCATCCATCCATCCATCCATCCATCCATCCATCTATCTATCTATCTATCTATCTATCTATCTATCTATCTATCTATCTATCTATCTATCTATCCATCCATCCATCCATCCATCCATCTATCTATCTATCTATCTCGCTCTCCTCTATAACAGTGTGCACGTCGGTCAGTGGGAGGACATTAAAACTGATCCAGTGTTTTATGTGAATTCGGGGAAGTGACACAAGGAAGGAGGTTATTTCCTCACATTTCTAATCTCCTGCTCGATACTGTCACTGGACACTGAGGATGACCAGATGATTCATCCCTACCCACATCCCCTCCCCCTCCTTCCCTCATCCCTTTATCCTGCGTCCCCTGTCCCTCATTTATTCATCCTCATTCCCTCCTCCTTCCCTCCTTCCCTTCCTCATACCTTTATCCTCTATTCCCTCCCTCATTCTCTTCTTATTGGTTCATCTTGCATGTCAGGGGGGGCGGTCATCATCAGTGCCTCCTCCCAGATGCATCTTCACTTCCTCCCCATCACTCAACGTCCGTTTTATTTCTCCTAAACATCCAAATGCATCAATTTCCATCTAAACCTTTAAATCACAGATAATGAGTCTGTAAATGTAAAGAGTGAAGACATGATGTCACCAAACAGGAGCAGGTCTCCATCACTGACTCCTGCAGGGACACCACCACCAGCGCTCTGTGGAACCTGGAGGATCTCCAACCCTTCTCACTGTGATGAGTCACTGCGTTACAGTGGAACCAGTGGAACCAGTGGACAGGAAGCTCATGAGAAACAGTGAAACTCTGGCTTGAGAGGTAGACTCACTTCATACGTGTGGATTACAGAATCAGAAATGTTCAGATAATCATCACCAAATCATAAATTGGCTCCACACATGGTTGGAGGTTATTTTAAAAAGGGGGAATTGCTGGAATGTAGATTTTAAGAGGGGAAATTAAGAGATGGGCAATTATAACTTTCACCACGTGCGTGCGTAAAGTGGATGGCTGAGCGCGCACACGTGCCGCACATCACTGCGGCTGCAGCTGCTGTCAGACGCGGAGTGGGAGTGAAGGCTATGGACGATTCATCCACAGATCCGCCTCTCAGACTGGATCCAGATCGTTTCACCTGGTCCACGCTCCTTGTTCTAACTGAAGCTGGAATTCTCTTTTATCCTCGTTGACTTGGAGATACGGTTTTACACGTGAGACGGTTTCTCCTCGTTAATGTCCCACTCGGATATGATGGAACACCAGTGGATCCATTAGGAGGGTTTAACGCACAGCGCGCACTGGAGGGACCGGGGGAAGTTGCGTGGCGCACACGGGTCTCTCTCCTCTCGATGTCCCCCCCGCGGAGAGCCATGGTGAGCCCGCTGGTGCTGCTGCTCGGCTGGGCGGTGATCTCCGGAGCTCAGAACGACACGGAGCCCATCGTCCTGGAGGGCAAGTGCCTGGTGGTGTGCGACTCCAACCCGGCCACGGACTGGAAGGCGTCGTCCTCCCCGCTCGGCATCTCTGTGCGCGCCTCCAACTCCAAGGTGGCGTTCTCCGCAGTCCGGAGCAACAACCACGAGCCGTCGGAGATGAGCAACAAAACCAGAATCATCTACTTCGACCAGGTGATTGTTATTCAACAGTGCAGATCTTTTATTATAAAAAAGAAAAAGAAAAGAAAAGTGGTTAAATTCCTCTCATGGTGACACTTTGCATCTTTTCCCCCTGAAGCTGCACTTTGTCTATACTGCTGAGTGTTGTGTGTGTTTTTATCATGAACCCTCCGTGAAGGTGTCAGTGCAGTTTGTGGTTGCAGAGTTTGGGTTGGAGCATGCAGACGCAGCACGAGTGCACATATCACCTGCAGGTTTGAAAGTGTCTGGATTATGTGTGAGGAGGGGGGGGGGGGCTGCACACACACGGACACACACACCATCACCTACATAATCAACCCAAACAAACAGCACATCACACAACAGAGGATCTGATTAGTCACCCATGGGGGGGGGGGGGGTGTTGGTAACAATATCTGTGATCCTCTCACCTGAATTACACAACATGATCTCTGACTGTCACAGCATCTTATTTGGTGAGGCCTGCTGCTGCTGCAGGGGGGGGGGTCTCGAACAGGTGGGATTCAAAGTGCTTGAGTCCCTGCAGGTACCGAGAGGAGACGCTGCCTCCATCAGTCATCATCTGGGGAAGTGGATTTTCTGCTCACTGTACATCTATGATGAGTGTGGAGTATTAAAAACCATTAGTGGAACTCTCGGGCGGCATTAAGTGCTGTGGCTGAATATTCTGACGGACATATTCAGGCTGCATAATCTCTACCGCAAGCAAAACGTAAGCAGATGTGTTCGTCTGCAATGTGCATTCTGCAAACAGCTGCATGCAGAGAGCTCCTCTTCAGGTTCTGTCCTCGTCAGTTTACCTCAAAGGGGATTTTTTGTTTAGAATCTATTTTTCACCATCAAGCATCATTTTGTCTTCTGGTGAAATGGGAAATTCAAACGCTGGGTTGAGTTGGTTTGAGAAGAAAAGGATGAATCACTCACTTTTGTGTGTGAACAGAGGAGGAAGCCTGGTGCAGGACTGATTTCTATTTCATCTCAAAGCTTCATTTCAAATAAAAGCCTTTGCTGAAGTCCATTAACACTTTCTCACCGTGTGTTTTATTTGTCTCCCTCTCGTAGATCCTGGTGAACATAGGAAACTACTTCACATTTGAGTCTGTGTTTTTGTCCCCGAGAAAAGGAATCTACAGCTTCAACTTCCACGTCATCAAAGTGTACCAGAGTCAAACCATACAGGTATAAATTCTCTTTATTCTCACTGGATCGATTCAGATGCAAAACTCTGTCAGTGCTGCACTGGGACACTAGGGACTGTATGGAGATGATTGAAATGGGGGTTTGGGCGTCGGAGCCATATGTGAAATACCCTCACATGATATAAGAGTAGTAGTAGTAGTAAACTCACCATTATTAACTGAAGCAGAGGCAGCACTGACCTTAACATATTCATAATGATAATAAATATAATCTATATAGCACCTTAAGTAGCACAATTACAACGTGCTTTAACAGACATTAATGAAGAACTGAAACCAAACAATGGGAAGAAATTAATATATGAATGCAACAACAACAACAACAACAACAGATACAATAATGATAAGCAATCGAAGTAGTTTAAATCACCAAATAATCTATAAACCCAATTGGAATTTGTAAAAACATATTATAATTGTTTTTTAAATAACTAAAAAAGATAATATTCTCAACCTCACTAATCATTTTCATACAATTCCTTTTTTGTGAATATGTTGAGTTTTTTGTTCACTTTTTCTCTTTTCTCAAAATTAAACAGCAAGGTTAAACTTTTCTAGTTCTCATTATTAGTTCCACTGTGAGTTTATAACTATTTTACCATTACAGGAAATCAATCTAATCCAAACAATCCAAAGTAAACACATATTTTTTGTTCCTTTTCCTTTATTTGTTGCTCATGGTTTGTTTCTTGATTTGTTTTTTTGATTTGTTTCTTGATTTGTTTCTTGATTTGTTTCTTGATTTGTTTCTTGATTTGTTTCTTGATTTGTTTCTTGATTTGTTTCTCTCAGGTGAACCTGATGCTGAACGGGAAACCGGTGATCTCGGCCTTTGCAGGCGACAAAGATGTGACTCGTGAGGCCGCCACCAACGGAGTTCTGCTTTATCTAGAAAAGGAGGACAAGGTCTATCTAAAGCTGGAGAAGGGGAATCTAGTTGGCGGATGGCAGTACTCGACCTTTTCTGGCTTTCTCGTGTTCCCCCTGTAAAGAAGGGACGACTCTAAGCTCACTGACTTCTTCATAACGTGTTGTCACCGTATTAATCGAAACATCGCCGCTGCATCGGCCGGATCTTTCCGAGTGGTTGAAAGTGACGGATGGAAATGGATAACATCAGAGGGAGGAGATAAGACTTTGGGAAATGGTTCACATTCTCTGAAGAGCTGTGTCCCCGTCCACGTGAAGGAGACTTGAAATGTTCCCGCTCCCCACTTCATGCTCCTGTCACTCAAGGAGCCTCGGAGAGGAACTCTAAAACATCTAAGAAGTACTTTCTCAGACTCGTCGGAATACATTTAGCATACTGATTTACTTTTGGGTTTAAACTGTATATACCTGCGTTCCTTGTGCGACTGGTCATCACCAACGTTCTCAAAGTGCTGTTGGGCGGCAGGCGAGGGCTCGAAGCAGAGGGCCGATGTCACTGATAACAGAGATGTAATTTGTAAAAGTGTGATAAGTGATGGATGGATTACGGATTGGGCCTCCGAGGCAGAGAACAACTACAGAGATACACAACAACTGCAAAGACACGACAAACAACTACGAAATGCAGAGGAACAACAAAGGGACGCTGCTACAAATGAGATGGAAAATAACTGCAAAGGGAAAAATATACCACAGAACGATGCAAAAGGGTCACAGAGAGACACCGAATGGCTACAAAGAGACACCGAATGGCTACAAAGAGACACTCAATGGCTACAAAGAGATACTCAATGCCTACAAAGAGACACCGAATGGCTACAAAGAGACACTCAATGGCTACAAAGAGACACTCAATGCCTACAAAGAGACACTCAACGGCTACAAAGAGACACTCAATGGCTACAAAGAGACACCGAATGGCTACAAAGAGACACTCAATGGCTACAAAGAGACACTCAATGCCTACAAAGAGACACTCAACGGCTACAAAGAGACACCGAATGGCTACAAAGAGACACTCAATGGCTACAAAGAGACACCGAATGGCTACAAAGAGACACCGAATGGCTACAAAGAGACACTCAATGGCTACAAAGAGACACCAAATGGCTATTAAATCTGGATCTAGATTCAGGGGCCGCCTCCTCTGGGGGACGCTGTCTCCCAGGCCCACAGAGGTTGTCGGTCTCTTGGGCTGTGTCCACTGCAGAGGTACACAAAAGGTTTGGTCAACAGAGAATTTCCATGATAGGCGTCATTATCTCATTGTTTCCCCGGCGCCATTACCTGAGCGCAATGAATCCTGGGATAGGTTGGACTGGGAAGGTGTCACATGAGGGTGAAGTCTTCGTTTCTCGGGGTTGGAAGGACGCATTTGAAGGAGCCTTCAAAATATTATCAATATGCTACAGAGATGCCGAACGACCACAAAAGGTTTATTGGGGGGACGCCAAATAGAGACAAAGACCTTGTAGCCATTTCGTGTCTCTTTCGGTCTGTGGCTCCGGCTCCTGTGTTGAGGTCGGGGGGGCTCTTACATGTATGTGCCTACTAAGAGACCCATTGGGACAGAGGTCAGACTTTATACTTCTGCTGATTCTTTTATTTAGCCTTTTGATGGATTATCGTGGAGAGGTCACCGCCTGTCCACTGTGTCATTTTCATTCCACCAGTTTGTTTTGGGCCAAAGACAACATGAAGGGAGATGTAATTCCTGCCCACTGATCACGTGACCCACAGCTAGACAGTTCCACTCAGCTTGAAGCTTCTAGCGTCTTTCAGCTCATTGTTTGGATGTTTCCCTACCACATGCTGGTGGAGACCAAAAACAGAGCTAAAAGAAGAGTTACATTCATCTGTTGACCAGAAACAAATGTGAATATTACTCCGTAGCTGCTGGACGTGTAAATAAGCAACTGTTCTCCGAAATTCTACTCAAAAGGTTCTTAAATATATTTCCGTGTTGTGTTTGCAGCATGTTTCTGCTGCCGAGGCCAGAAAAGTCAGAGGCGTGAGGTCAGAGGAAGATTCTTTTACTTTGGTCACATGTTAAATTAAGTAGATAAAGATAGAGTCAATCATGTTTTATGTCACTGTGGCCTTTTTCTATATATTTAACCAACACCACAATCCTTCCCTGACTTTGTGCCTCAACATAAACCATTAAAACATGTCGACAAAGCTGTGTAAAGACTGGATATCAACAAGTGTGTTGTCTTTGATTAATACACAATTCCTTTGGGTGGCATTACATTTCTCTTGAAACCTACCCGCTGTTGAACGTGTGTGGTCTATAGATGCAATCTCCAACCCCTGTGTCTTTGCAATAAATCTTTCACAAAGTCACCTGGTGGTTTATGGATCTTAATAAAGTTTAACGAGAACCCTTAATTGGTCAACAGGCTGATAATAAACAGGTTCCCGTCACAGTGGGCGAGCGCAAGTAGCTTTCAGTCGGGCAGCCAGGAATAACTGATGAATTCATAAATCCCTTAAGTGTGGCTCGGTGTGCACCGGCGTTCCCTTTGGAGTTGAAGTCGGCCTCGCTGCTGCTGCTGCTGTTGCTTTGTTTAAAATCCAGGAGAAGCTTGAGGAGGATTTTTTCTTTTACAGCTTATTTTTAAACCGCTTTTTTTTCTTTTCAGCTTGAAATTATCTGCACGGTCATCAGCTTCCTCTCTGAAGTGTTTTCCAGCGTTGACTTTCACTCGTCAGATTCCTGATGTCGCGCGTTGTCAGTGATTGACGAGCTGCCCTTGACTCTGCTGTCACCTTTGAGGGGAAGTGATTGTTCAGCTTTGTGAATGAAGAGGTGAAGACAGCAGTGGAATCTTTGCGCAGCTCAAAAAGCCTCGTGAGGATTGGAAATTTAACTCAATAGTAATAAAGTCTCAAGAATGGAGGTTTTT
The DNA here is from genome assembly GCF_947347685.1 of Pleuronectes platessa. Classification (NCBI taxonomy): domain Eukaryota; kingdom Metazoa; phylum Chordata; class Actinopteri; order Pleuronectiformes; family Pleuronectidae; genus Pleuronectes; species Pleuronectes platessa. The sequence goes on along the minus strand of NC_070631.1, from coordinate 2,997,755 downwards.
ATTGAATGACTATTATCACATTATTTACTTTGCTGGAGTGAAATAATCTGTTTTTTCCTTCTACCTTATATTGGACAGTACCACTGAAATGATTGAAGGTTTAGTCTATAATTATATTGACACTTCATTTTGTATATACATTTAAATCTATGGGTTAAAATGTTATAACTGGAACTTTCAACGTTACAATTATATTCAAAGAATTCTGGCTTTTAATGATGATTAAAAACCGTGCATTTTAAATAGCGGTCCTTTATTGACAATGAAAGAACGCTGACAATCATATCATCAGCTACCATTTATCATGAAGCCTTAAAAATGAAACTCATTATTTCAAATGTGCAGAACGCTGTAAATATAAAATGTAAAGTGAAGTAAATAAATATATAAAAATGAAAACACATAAAACACAGTGAATGGTCAGAGTTGTGTGTTGTGATTCCCAAACGATGGGGCGGTGACTTATTAAAACTAGAATGATCATCAAAAAACAGAAAACTGCTATTTTGAGACTTTGATGACACAGAAACCTGAAAACTGAAATGATCTGTTTGCTGTTCTCCATGAAATTGTTTCACCCCAGTTCAGATATAATGGTTACGTACTCAAAATATCATGTGACCGTGTGCAGGTTCCACTTCAGTGTGTACAACTCCACTGTCCCATTAGGTTTTTTAAATGGCCTTTTCCTCCCACATGTTGTGTTTCTCTGGAATTAAAGCAGCTGTTCATGTGTTTGCATCTTGTTTCGTGATGTCACGTTTTGTTTTGGAAAAGCGATATTCCTCTTTGGTAAGGAGTCAGACCCCAGACATCTTTTGGCAGCGAGATGATCTTTCTCTGCAGCTTTGATTTGGTTCCAGATGTGTTCAGGTCGTCAGAGAAGTAATTTGAAGTGAGGTGCCGAAGGAATGAATTTCCCTCGGCGGCAAACAGAAGGTTTTCTGGAGAACTTTACACTCTGTGGTTTTTCTGGTCCTGTAGCTGTGGGACAAACCTCTGCTGCAGAAAACAGGATTCTGAGTTTCCCACTGTCCTCGCAGCTCCACGGCGGCAGGTGTAGAATTTCAAAGCTAACACTGACCTTTCTCTCGGCATTTCAGAGGACAACAGCGAGCTGTGATTGAATATATTGTCTCTAAACAGCGGCGATTGTTTCCAGCACTCGGGTTTGAGATATGCAGAGCACTGTTCCCTTTGATTGCTTCCAGTGGGAGACATAACCCCCTGAACTGAATCACAACTCAGCAATCTCACACACACGCCTCTGTCTAAACAAGCTTCTGTCCCAGGTGATAAAAGATTGTTCACAATACCCACTTTAACAAAGGCACACGTTATTTTGCATGAGCTGCGTCACAGTGTTGATTTGTGCTGTTCTCTTGCAGGAGCTTGTTAAGAGGAGGCAGCGAACTGTGTGAGTGCAACTCTGCTTTCACAGCTTTGCACAGCACCAGAGAAATAAGGTCAGCATGAAAGAAGGTTCACGTCAGCAGCAAGAAAACTTTTATTCTACTTTGAAAGGGCATCAGCGTAGGTGAGGGAGGAGATTCTTCTTTACATTAAAAATAGTTCAACCGATGATAACTTCATCACTTTTAACAGACTCTGGATTCTTCGGGTTTCTGTTTCTAGTTTGACTTTGTCTTTGTGTTAGCTATTGGCTTTTTAATTTAAAATCTGAAGTGGGTCGGAGGTGTTTGCTCGTTAAAAATAACTCCTCATATCCAAGTTCAACACTTTATAGGACAGAGCACGTTGTTGTTTGGCTTTCCAGCAGCTGAGAGGCTCTTTAGACCTGTAATTCGTTCTCATGTTCACACTGTGGCAGCTGCTTCCTCTTCACAAGTTACATCTTCACAGCAACTGAATCCCCAAAAAACAACAAAAGTGTTTCTATAAAACTTGTTAATTCCTCCTAATCTCCTCCTTTGCATGCCTGGAGGCGGCAGACGGGTCTCGAATCAGGAAACAAGTCTGCAGATAAAACAGCGACGTGCTGCAGGTAGATGACGATGAAGATGAAGATGAGGGTTCAGTGACTCACGAGCAGGATTTCTCAACGTTTTCTGTGATAAGACACAAAAGCAGCCACACCTGGTAATGCAGTGAACGTCTATAGTGAAGCATCTAATGTTCAGGTCACGGGAGAAACATCTGAATCATGATGAGCAATCACTTGGTTTCGACCTCAATAGGCTGCAGCCGGGCTTCCAGCTTCTAGATAGGAAGAATCAGATTTCCTCGTTTGAAAAGAAGCTGCCGCCAGGCAGCTGTTGTTCTGGCCTCAACCTGCAGGACACCGGGCTCAAGGGAAGATGATTCAGTCGCACAACATGCAACACAACACAATAATCACAGGTTTAACCTCACTGCCTGTCGTCCTTCGCTGCTCCAACGGCCCCTGGAGGTGTTTGTCTCTAATAACAATGCAGCTGCAGAGACACAATGACGCAATGAAAGGACACTTGAGGTTTTTAAGATTTATAGATTTTCTTCCTCAATTGAGTTAGAGTAAGATTTAAAGATACTATAATCAAGATGTTTCAGAGGGTCCCATGTTTTCTGACATGAATATAGGAGAATGTTCTTCTTTCATATATGAACAATGCAGCAGGAGGTTCTGCTTCAATATATATAATATTTTTTTTTCCAACCTAACAACTCTGATCCTCTCAACTAAATTTGGCCTTTAATGCTGCTGCATTATATATCAGCCACATCAAGGGATCTGTCATTAAATAATCAGCTTCCAGTGAATCCAGAAAAAATAATTAAAATATCCATGAAAGCACCAAAATCGTGATTTCACTTTAAACAAAGTTCTCTAAACAGTTTCACGGGCATCGAACAGGAACGCTGTGAGATGTGCACTTTCATGCCCCCTGTATGCAAATGAGCTTGGTACAGAACAGCTTCCATTGGCTCAAACTGCAAACATCATCATACCCTGTGCTGTTAAACATCGTACTTGGCTTCTTTTCCTTCCCTGCTACATTAATACACGATATTTTCTCTCAAGCCTGAGTTTGTTTTCCTCACAACTCTGATCCGCTCGACAAAATTTGGTCTTTAATGCTGCTTCATTATACATGAGCCACATCAAGGCGTCCGTCATTAAATAATAACATGTTTTGCTTCAAGTGAATTCAGATTTTTGTTTTTTTAAATCCATGAAAGCACCAAAAATCGTGATTTCACTTTAAACAAAGTTCCCCAAACAGTTTCACGGGCATCGAACAGGAACTCTGTGAGATGTGCACTTTCATTCACATTGTATAACAAATGAGCTTGGAGCAGAACTGCTGATTTGTCGGGCTTAAGGATTTCAAAACCATGTTTGCATGCAGTGCAGTTCTCTCTGTGCCTGCAACACGCCTCATTCGGATTTCTGAACTGTGAATGAAAAGCTCATTTGGCTGGAGGCTCTGAGGCTGGGGGGGGGGGGGGGGGTCAAAGGGGCTGCTCCGTGTTACTCGCAGTGAATCTATATGATAAGATTTCAGTTGGTTCACTACTCGCATTGCTACGTCTGTAATCCAGGCAGTTGTGAGTCTCCACAGGGAGTCGGAGCTGGGGAGAGGGAGATAGGGTTTTTAAGAAAAGAAAGAATGGACGAGTTAAACCAGGACATGGCCACCGGACGCCAGTGGAGTTTATAGAGAAGGATTTATTTACATGTGTTTATACGTGTTTAAACGTGATCATCCCTGACACAAGACGAGCCCAGTTCGTCTCAGAGAGAACTACCATGGTGAGAAAATACAAAACAAATTTGCTCCAGAAAGAAATGTGCTTTTAATGACTCTGAATTCGAGGCTGTGCAGTGGAGGGGAAGCACCTGGAGCAGACTGGGAATAGATCAGTCACAGGAGGCTTTCCCCGCGGAGGAAATCAATACTCTACGTTGTATTATTACATTTTACATCTGAGAAATACGCCATCGCCCATGATCCAGGTAGATTACTTTTGAAATTGTTTTCCTGAATCAGTTTTTTTTTTGCAGCATGATCCTGCAGATGTTGCAGATGTTCTCATGCGTAACAAACATATGTGGAGGATTCGTGGAGGAACCCCCCCCCCCCCCCCCCCTCGTCTTCCTCGACGTCTTGATGATATTAACCACGAGTGACGTGCCCACCTCTCAGGATATTGTACTTTCCCTCTGAATGCACCCGTGAGTGAGACGAGATGCATTATGTAAGAAAAGGACGGCGCGATGAAGACGAATGGCCGCTGTCTCTTCATCGTCATCCGTCTGAAGGAAGTAAAAAAAAGACAGGGGGGGCTACTTACTGGCATGGCTGCTTAAGAATGACTCAAATCAAAAATGCATTAGTGGCTTCGACGGACAAAAGGCATGTAGGTCGTGAAAGGAAGGAGGGGGGGCTGAATATATAAAACATGTTCCAGTCTGAAAAAGGCAGAACAACACACCGACAGTGATGGATCCATGAGCAAGTAGAGAATCAACCAATCGACCGGTGACCTTTAAGACTTTCCTGTCTGATGTGAGTTCTTAAACAGTTTATAACAACCTGATACAAACTCGTCCTTCTCTTCTGTTCAGTGAAAGACAAGTTCACACGTGAGAGAGAGAGAGAGAGAGAGAGAGAGAGAGAGAGAGAGAGAGAGAGAGAGAGAGAGAGAGAACTGGGACACCTGTCGTTTGTCTGACTGTCTGACAGTTGGCAGGATTATGCAAAAACTACAGATGGATCACTAGATGTTCTGTCCAGAGGGAAGAACCCAGTCTATTTTGCCGTTGATCCAGATAAGATCAGGTATTTTATCTGTCTTCAAAAATGTATAAACGCAGCGTATTGCAACATTATCATTGATTTGGATCATAATGAAGAAAACAAAGCTGATATTTGTTGGAAATCCTGATTTAAAACTTGGATTTAGCTTCTAACTTTGTGCTCTGGTACTAAACAAGAACATGTGGATAGAGATGTTGATTGTTTGACTTCAGTGGCGTTAAGAATTAAGTTAAAACAGTAAACGGTGAAAACTCTCAGGATCAGGTTCCTGACGACTGGGATGGATTCTTTCCTCCGTCACAGACAAACTTCATCCAACTGATTCAGAACAGAAAGAACTTCTGTGTCACTTGTATTATATAGAAACAGTTTGATCAGTTTATCATTTTCTTTGATAGAAGCTGAACAGTTGTTGACATGGTTCCTTTGCTCTTTGTCATTGTTCTTCTTCAGAACTCCATTCACTCTGCTGTGAGTCTGAATCATCTCTGGCTGCATGTGCTGTTGTGACAGTTCAGCTTCACACTGATGGGGACAGAGATTTAGAAACAAGAGTCTGAGACTCTGAAACAACCTGAGGAAATAAAGCAGGCTGAGTCAGAAGCTTCCTTTAAATCCAAACTTCAAACGTGCTGTTATTGTTCCACGATTTGATCTAATTCTAGTTTTTAAAGTGTGGTCATGATTACATTTCTGTCACCTGTAGTGTTTTTATACTTTTACTCTTTCATACGTGTGTTTTAATGTATTTTAACTTGTGTTTTTCATTTGTGAAGCCCTTTGTAAGCTGGTTTTATTACATTGAAAAGATTTGTTAACTTCACTGGAAACTTTGAAGAATGTGAATCTTACAACCTGAGCTGTTGTGAGCTGAATGTGACAGTTCCCAGTGCAGCTGTTCACTTTGAGATGTGATAACAGATAAAAACTCACAACCAGCTCCTCCCAGTCAGGTCATGTCTGTGTAACCTCCCTTCAAAGGTGTGGAAGTGTTAGAACCAGTGAACAACAAGCTGTGAACTGTGGGAGCTGAGTCACTGCAGGGAGTGAACGAGAGGGGGAGGAGCAGAGATCTGTATCTGTTCAGAGAAAGTGAAACTGTTCTTCAGTCTCTGGCAGCAGCTGAAATGGCGGAGCAGGAAAATCAACTGGACAGAGAAAGATTCTGCTGTTCGATCTGTCTGGATCTACTGAAGGATCCGGTGACTACTGTCTGTGGACACAGCTACTGTAAGAGCTGTATTAACACCCACTGGGACAAAGGGGAGGAGAGAGGAAGCTACAGCTGCCCTCAGTGTAGACAGACCTTCACACCGAGGCCTGTCCTGGGGAAAAACACCATGTTAGCTGATTCACTGGAGGAGCTGAAGAAGACTGGACTCCAAGCTGCTCCTGCTGATCACTGCTATGCTGGACCTGAAGATGTGACCTGTGATTTCTGCACTGGTAAAAAACTGAAAGCTTTCAAGTCCTGTTTGAATTGTTTGGCCTCTTATTGTGAAAAACACCTCCAGCCTCATTTTCAGTCAGCTGCATTTAAGAAGCACAAGCTGGTGGAGCCCTCTGGGAAGCTCCAGGAGAACATCTGCTCTCGTCACGACGAGGTGATGAAGATGTTCTGCCGCACTGATCAGCAGTGTATCTGTTATCTCTGCTCTGTGGATGAACATAAAGGCCACGACACAGTTACAGCTGCAGCAGAAAGGACTGAGAGGCAGAGAGAGCTCGGGCTGAGGAGACAAACCATCCAGCAGAGAGTCCAGGACACAGAGAAAGACGTGAAGCTGCTTCAACAGGAGGAGGAGGCCGTCAATGGCTCTGCTGATAAAGCAGTGGAGGACAGTGAGGAGATCTTCAATGAGATGATCCATCTGCTGGAGAAAAGAAGCTCTGATGTGAAGCAGCAGATCAGATCCCAGCAGGAAACTGAAGTGAGTCGAGTCAGAGAGCTTCAGGAGAGACTGGAGCAGGAGATCACTGAGCTGAAGAGGAAAGACCAGGAACTGAAGAAGCTCTCAGACACTGAGGACCACAACCAGTTTCTACACAACTACCCCTCACTGTCACCACTCAGTGGATCTACACACTCATCCAGCATCAGGATCCGTCCTCTGAGGTACTTTGAGAACGTGACAGCAGCTGTGTCCCAGGTCAGAGGTCGACTACAGGACATTCTGAGTGAGACAGAGACAGAGATTTTACAGATTATGTCTCAAGTGGATGTTTTACTGCCACAACCAGAGCCAGAGACCAGAGCTGACTTCTTAAGATATTCACAGGAAATCACACTGGATCCAAACACAGCAAACAAACATCTGTTATTATCTGAGAGAAACAGAAAAGTAACACATATGAGTAAACAACAGTCTTTTTCTAATCACCCAGACAGATTCACTGGTTGGCCTCAGGTCCTGAGTAGAGAGAGTCTGACTGGACGTTGTTACTGGGAGGTGGGGATGGGGGGGGGCGGAGTTGATGTAGCAGTCACATACAAGAATATCAGCAGAGCAGGAGACTCAGATGAATGTGAATTTGGATCAAATGATAAATCTTGGATGTTATCTTGTGGTGGAAACAGTTATACCTTTTATTACAACAGCATCGAGACTCCAGTGTCAGGTCCTGTGTCCTCCAGAGTAGGAGTGTACCTGGATCACAGTGCAGGTGTTCTGTCCTTCTACAGCGTCTCTGACACCATGACTCTCCACCACAGAGTCCAGATCACATTCACTCAGCCTCTCTATGCTGGAGTTGCGGTTTGGTCTGGAGCCTCAGCTGAGTTCTGTAAACTCAAATAGACTTGAGTCATTAAAAGCAGTGATTTAGATTCTGTGTGTAAATCTTTAACTACTTTCTTTCAAACACTGACCTTCTTTTATCACACATATTTAGTTCTCACTTTGTAAAGACAGAAATCTATAATTACACTGACATGAATGTGTTTTAAAGAACGGATGTTGCTGTTGTGTGCTAAATCAAAGTAGAAATCAGGTTGTGTGATGTTTTAGAACCTGTGTTGATCCTGATCCTCATCAATCAGATGATTCTTTGTTCTTTACCTTTCCACATGTGAGATGAAGGTGAAACAAACTGAGTGTGTGTCCATGAACTCACTGAACAAGAGTCACTGAACAGACTTTACTGATGAAATGATCAATGACCTCAGAGCGTCCACATGTCCAACAGATCCACTAGAGTCTGGTTGGATTTACAGAGCATCAGAGTTATGGGATGTTTGATCACATTGTAAATATGGAACCTGGTTTGTTTTCATCACGGCTCATCTCTGTAAAGTGTGAATCCACTCGTCCTCATTGTATTTACATATTTAGTGAAAGGGCATATTGATCTGCTGCTGCGTAGGTTTCTGTTCTTTCTGATTTTCCTGATCTGAACTAGCAGTTCCATTGGAGAGTGTCCTGATCGAGTCCCTCTGAGGGTTTGTTCTGCAGCTCTCATCACATGGGTTTCTAATACATGTCTATATACATTTGAATCTCTTATATATGTATAAAGGAGAAAAAAAAAATCTAATGTACGATGAAGCTGAAAGTTGAAATAAAGAATAAATCCAGTCGGTTCTTTTGTCTTCATTCTAGGATCTCATTCAAAGCTGATGGAGACAAAGTGAAACTCCTGTGAGAGAAGAACTGAGGCAGTTTCCTCCTGAAACTCCACAAACCTCAGTTTTCATTCTCAGTCTCTGTCTTTGCAGCTTTTCTGCACTAAAACAGCTTCATCACAGATAAATGAGCAAAGACAACCTGAGGAAATAAAGCAGGCTGAGTCAGAAGCTTCCTTTAAATCCAAACTTCCAACGTGCTGTTATGGTAACACGATTTGATCTAATTCTAGTTTTTAAAGTGTGGTCACGATTACATTTCTGTCACCTGTAGTGTTTTTATACTTTTACTCTTTCATACGTTTGTTTTAATGTATTTTTACTTGTGTACATTAGTGAAGCCCTTTGTAAATAGATTTTTATTCCATTTAAAAGTTTCGTTAACTTTTCTGCAAACTTTTAAAAATGTGAATCTTACAACCTGTGCTGTTGTGAGCTGAATGTGACAGTTCCCAGTGCAACTATTCACTTTGAGATGTGATGACACAGATAAAAACTCACAACCAGTTCCTCCCAGTCAGGATATGTCTGTGTCTCCTCCCATCACAGGTGTGTCAGAGTAAAGGCTCCAGTATGCTACTCCGAATCCGTCATAGACGGACGGATCCTAACGACACTTTTTCATTTATGGTTCTCCGAAGACTGTTGGTGCTGAAAACAATTCACCGCCAGAACAGTAGGTGGCGCAACGGAAGACGAGCTTGGAGAAGCCTACCTCATGAGTTCTGCAGAAGAAGTCCACGTTGTTTATTTACCTCCTCCCTGCTCCTCACACACAGTGTACGATGGCAACTAAATAAGATAAAGTGACACCAAGCGGATCAAAATGCTGATGTTATCGTTACTTAGTGCAGCGGTTCCCCGGTCTTGTTTCCAAACTGCTTTGCTAATTCCACGGCTTCAAGCTACACAGAAGCAGCTAGCTCCCCGCCCCCCCCCCCCCCGAGCTTCCACACACAGTCAGCAGGGACTCCCGATACTAACTACAACCAAGTGTTTGCTTCTAACCTGACGGTAACGGGAGACAGTGTCATGATAGCCGTGGAATTAAAGTCGTTACAGAGGGTTTTTAAGCTGTTACCATCACACTTAGCGTGGTGGCTAGCACGCTAGCGCAGTTATGAAAGTTTGTTATAACCGTATGTGACCGTACACACATGCCGTTAGTGCTCTAACCAGCCACCGTCAGCCGGACAACTCCACTGACTTAACAAACTTGTCCGATAATCCTAGAGTCGTAGTTGTGTTTTGGGTTTATTGTGATATAGGGAATGAAAAGATTCAGATTAAGATTAAGATCCATTTATTTATCCCAAACACATGCACAGACACAGTCATGCAGTTTTAGGAAATGTAGCCTCTGCTTTTAACCCATCTGGAGCAGGACACACCGAGCAGTGAGCAGCCATGTACAGCGCCCGGGGAGCAGATGTTAAGGGAGTAAGGTGCCTTGCTCAGGGGCACCAGACAGGGTAGGGAGAATCCTCTTGGATTTGTGGACAAATCAATCCAGGTTCGTCTTTTTGTTTTTACTCCATGGAGTTGAACCAGAGTCTAACCAGAGACCTTTTCTGCCCATAGTCCAGGTTTCTGCCACTAGTCCACCGCCTCTCAGGAACACGAAGTTTGAGGTATGGAAATGTCGTTAGCGGACGTTAGCTGACCAATCACATCCAAGGGCTAACCGTAGGCTCTCTGAAATGCCGACAGATAGTTAGAAAACTTCTGAGGTGCACGAAAAGCTCTCCGAGGAGCCCGGAGAGGGGCGTTCCACAGCAAAGAAGGCGTTGCCATGTGTCCGTGTCCGTCAAAACGGAGAAGAATACATAGGCCTTAAGAACCAGTGAACAACAAGCTGTGAACTGTGAGAGATGAGTCACTGCAGGGAGTGAACGAGAGGGGGAGGAGCAGAGATCTATTTCTGTTCAGAGAAAGTGAACCTGATCTTCAGTCTCTGGCAGCAGCTGAAATGGCGCAGCATGAAACTCAACTGGACAGAGAAAGATTCTCCTGTTCGATCTGCCTGGATCTACTGAAGGATCCGGTGACTACTGGCTGTGGACACAGCTACTGTAAGAGCTGTATTAACACCCACTGGGACAAAGGGGAGAAGAGAGGAAGCTACAGCTGCCCTCAGTGTAGACAGACCTTCACACCGAGGCCTGTCCTGGGGAAAAACACCATGTTAGCTGATTTAGTGGAGGAGCTGAAGAAGACTGGACTCCAAGCTGCTCCTGCTGATCACTGCTATGCTGGACCTGAAGATGTGACCTGTGATTTCTGCACTGGGAGAAAACGGAGAGCTCTCAAGTCCTGTTTGAATTGTTTGGCCTCTTATTGTGAAAAACACCTCCAGCCTCATTTTCAGTCAGCTGCATTTAAGAAGCACAAGCTGGTGGAGCCCTCGGGGAAGCTCCAGGAGAACATCTGCTCTCGTCATGATGAGGTGATGAAGATGTTCTGCCGTACTGATCAGCAGTGTATCTGTTATCTCTGCTCTGTGGATGAACATAAAGACCACGACACAGTGTCAGCTGCAGCAGAAAGGACTGAGAGGCAGAGAGAGCTCGGGCTGAGGAGACAAACAATCCAGCAGAGAGTCCAGGACACAGAGAAAGACGTGAAGCTGCTTCAACAGGAGGAGGAGGCCCTCAATGGCTCTGCTGATAAAGCAGTGGAGGACAGTGAGGAGATCTTCACTGAGATGATCCGTCTGCTGGAGAAAAGAAGCTCTGATGTGAAGCAGCAGATCAGATCCCAGCAGGAAACTGAAGTGAGTCGAGTCAGAGAGCTTCAGGAGAGACTGGAGCAGGAGATCACTGAGCTGAAGAGGAAAGACCAGGAACTGAAGCAGCTCTCAGACACAGAGGATCACAACCAGTTTCTACACAACTACCCCTCACTGTCACCACTCAGTGGATCTACACACTCATCCAGCATCAGGATCCATCCTCTGAGGAACTTTGAGGACGTGACAGCAGCTGTGTCCCAGGTCAGAGGTCGACTACAGGACATTCTGAGTGAGACAGAGACAGAGATTTTACAGATTGTGTCTCAAGTGGATGTTTTACTGCCACAACTAGAGCCAGAGACCAGAGCTGACTTCTTAAGATATTCACAGGAAATCACACTTGATCCAAACACAGCACAAAGACGTCTGTTATTATATGAGAGAAACAGAAAAGTAACATGTATGTTTGAAGAACAGTCCTATTCTGATCACCCAGACAGATTCACTCATAAGCCTCAGGTCCTGAGTAGAGAGAGTCTGACTGGACGTTGTTACTGGGAGGTGGAGGTGAAGGTGGGAGGAGGATTTTGTGTAGCAGTCACATACAAGAATATCAGCAGAGCAGGAAACTCACATGAATGTTTATTTGGATTAAATGATCAATCTTGGTCATTATATTGTGAGGTAACTAGATATATCTTTTGTTACAACAGCATCCAGGCTCCAGTGTCAGGTCCTGTGTCCTCCAGAGTAGGAGTGTACCTGGATCACAGTGCAGGTGTTCTGTCCTTCTACAGCGTCTCTGACACCATGACTCTCCTCCACAGAGTCCAGACCACATTCACTCAGCCTCTCTATGCTGGAGTTTGGGTTGGTTATGGATTCACAGCTGAGTTCTGTAAACTCAAATAGACTTGAGTCATGAAAAGCAGTGATTTAGATTTTGTGTGTAAATCTTTAAGATTAAGATGCATTTATTAGTCCCAAACACATGCACAGACATGCAAAGGCACACTCATGCAGGTAGGGAAATTTAATCTCTGCTTTTGACCGATCTGGTGCAGGACACACAGAGCAGTGAGCGACCATGTACGGCGCTCGGGGAGCAGATGTTGGGGGAGTAAGGTGCCTTGCTCAGGGGCACTAGACAGGGTAGGGAGACTCTTGGATTTTTGGACAGATCAATCCAGGTTCGTCTTTTTGTTGTCTCTCCATCTTTAACTTCTTTTGTCTCCATGTTTGTTGATCAAAGTTCGTCGTGGTGACGTTTCTGCTCCGCACAGAGATCAGCTGTCAATCAAACACCGACCTTCCTTTATCACACATATTTAGTTCTCACTTTGTAAAGACAGAAATCTATAATTACACTGACATGAATGTGTTTGAAAGAACTAATGTTGCTGTTGTTTTCTAAATCAAAGTAGAAATCAGGTTGTGTGATGTTTTAGAACCTGTGTTGATCCTGATCCTCATCAATGAGATGATTCTTTGTTCTTTTCTTTTCCACATGTGAGACCGAGGTGAAACAAAGTGAGTGTGTGTCCATGAACTCACTGAACAAGAGTCACTGAACAGACTTTACTGATGAAATGATCAATGACCTCAGAGCATCAGTGTTATGGGATGTTTGGTCACATTGTAAATATGGAACCTGGTTTGTTTTTATCACAGCTCATCTCTGTAAAGTGTGAATCCACTCGTCCTCATTGTTTTTACATATTTAGTGAACGGGCATATTGATCTGCTGCTGCGTAGGTTTCTGTTCTTTCTGATTTTCCTGATCTGAACTAGCAGCTCCATTGGAGAGTGTCCTGATCGAGTCCCTCTGAGGACTTGTTCTCCAGCTCTCATCACATATGTTTCTTATACATGTCTATATACATTTAAATCTCTTATATATGTATAAAGGAAAAAAAAAAATCTAATGTACGATGAAGCTGAAAGTTGAAATAAAGAATAAACCCGGTCGGTTCTTTTGTCTTCATTCCAGGATCTCATTCAAAGCTGATGGAGACAAAGTGAAACTCCTGTGAGAGAAGAACTGAGGCAGTTTCCTCCTGAAACTCCACAAACCTCAATTTTCATGTTCAGTCTCTGTCTTTGCAGCTTTTCTGCACTAAAACAGCTTCATCACAGAGAAATGAGCAAAGACAACCTGAGGAAATAAAGCAGGCTGAGTCAGAAGCTTCCTTTAAATCCAAACTTCCAACGTGCTGTTATGGTAACACGATTTGATCTAATTCTAGTTTTTAAAGTGTGGTCACGATTACATTTCTGTCACCTGTAGTGTTTTTATACGTTTACTCTTTCATACGTGTGTTTTAATGTATTTTTACTTGTGTACATTAGTGAAGCCCTTTGTAAATAGATTTTTATTCCATTTAAAAGATTCGTTAACTTTTCTGCAAACTTTTAAAAATGTGACTTTTACAACCTGTGCTGTTGTGAGCTGAATGTGAAAGTTCCCAATGCAACTATTCACTTTTGAGATGTGATGACACAGATAAAAACTCACAACCAGTTCCTCCCAGTCAGGATATGTCTGTGTCTCCTCCCTTCACAGGTGTGTCAGAGTAAAGGCTCCAGTATGCTTCTCCGAATCCGTTACAGACGGACGGATCCTACCGACACTTTTTCATTTATGGTTCAACGAAGACTGTTGGTGCTGATAACAATTCACCGCCAGAACAGTAGGTGGCGCAACGGAAGAGAAGCCTACCTCACGAGTTCTGCAGAAGAAGTCCACGTTGTTTATTTACCTCCTCCCGGCTCCTCACACACAGTGTACGATGGCAACTAAATAAAATAAAGTGACACCAAGTGGATCAAAATGCTGATGTTATCGTCTCTTAGCGCAGCGGTTCCCCGGTCTTGTTTCCAAACTGCGTTGCTAATTCCACGGCTTCAAGCTACACAGAAGCAGCTAGCTTCCCCCCCCCAGCTTCCACACACAGTCAGCAGGGACTCCCAATACTAACTACAACCAAGTGTTTGCTTCTAACCTGACGGGAACGGGAAACAGTGTCATGATAGCCGTGGAATTAAAGTCGTGACAGCAGGTTTTTGCGCTGGTACCAACGCAGTTAGCATGGTGGTTAGCCCGGTAGCCCCGTTATGAAAGTTCGTTATAACCGTATGTGACCGTACACACATGCTGTTAGTGCTCTAACCAGCCACCGTCAGCCGGACAACTCCGCTGACTTAACAAACTTGTCACATTAATCCTAGAGTCATAGTTGTGTTTTGGGTTTATTGTGATATAGGGAATGAAAAGATTCAGATTAAGATTAAGATCCATTTATTTATCCCAAACATATGCACAGACACAGTCATGCAGTTTTAGGAAATGTAGCCTCTGCTTTTAACCCATCTGGTGCAGGACACACCGAGCAGTGAGCAGCCATGTACAGCGCCCGGGGAGCAGATGTTAAGGGAGTAAGGTGCCTTGCTCAGGGGCACCAGACAGGGTAGGGCGAATCCTCTTTGATTTTTGGACAAATCAATCCAGGTTCGTCTTTTTGTTTTAACTCCGTGGAGTTGAACCAGAGTCGAACCAGAGACCTTTTCTGCCCATAGTCCAGGTTTCTGCCACTAGTCCACCGCCTCTCAGGAACAGGAAGTTTGAGGTACGGAAATGTCGTTAGCGGACGTTAGCGGACCAATCACAGCCAAGGGCTATCCGTAGGCTCTCTGAAATGCCGACAGATAGTTAGAAAACTTCTTAGGTGCACGAAAAGCTCTCCGAGGAGCCCGGAGAGGGGCGTTCCACAGCAAAGAAGGCGTTGCCATCTGTCCGTGTCCGTCAAAACGGAGAAGAATACATAGGCCTTAAGAACCAGTGAACAACAAGCTGTGAACTGTGAGAGATGAGTCACTGCAGGGAGTGAACGAGAGGGGGAGGAGCAGAGATCTATTTCTGTTCAGAGAAAGTGAACCTGATCTTCAGTCTCTGGCAGCAGCTGAAATGGCGCAGCATGAAACTCAACTGGACAGAGAAAGATTCTCCTGTTCGATCTGTCTGGATCTACTGAAGGATCCGGTGACTACTGGCTGTGGACACAGCTACTGTAAGAGCTGTATTAACACCCACTGGGATAAAGGGGAGAAGAGAGGAAGCTACAGCTGCCCTCAGTGTAGACAGACCTTCACACCGAGGCCTGTCCTGGGGAAAAACACCATGTTAGCTGATTTAGTGGAGGAGCTGAAGAAGACTGGACTCCAAGCTGCTCCTGCTGATCACTGCTATGCTGGACCTGAAGATGTGGCCTGTGATTTCTGCACTGGGAGAAAACGGAGAGCTCTCAAGTCCTGTTTGAATTGTTTGGCCTCTTATTGTGAAAAACACCTCCAGCCTCATTTTCAGTCAGCTGCATTTAAGAAGCACAAGCTGGTGGAGCCCTCGGGGAAGCTCCAGGAGAACATCTGCTCTCGTCACGACGAGGTGATGAAGATGTTCTGCCGCACTGATCAGCAGTGTATCTGTTATCTCTGCTCTGTGGATGAACATAAAGACCACGACACAGTGTCAGCTGCAGCAGAAAGGACTGAGAGGCAGAGAGAGCTCGGGCTGAGGAGACAAACAATCCAGCAGAGAGTCCAGGACATGGAGAAAGACCTGAAGCTGCTTCAACAGGAAGAGGAGGCCCTCAATGGCTCTGCTGATAAAGCAGTGGAGGACAGTGAGGAGATCTTCACTGAGCTGATCCGTCTGCTGGAGAAAAGAAGCTCTGATGTGAAGCAGCAGATCAGATCCCAGCAGCAAACTGAAGTGAGTCAAGTCAGAGAGCTTCAGGAGAGACTGGAGCAGGAGATCACTGAGCTGAAGAGGAAAGACCATGAACTGAAGCAGCTCTCAGACACAGAGGATCACAACCAGTTTCTACACAACTACCCCTCACTGTCACCACTCAGTGGATCTACACACTCATCCAGCTTCAGGCTCCCTCCTCTGAGGAACTTTGAGGACGTGACAGCAGCTGTTTCAAAGGTCAGAGGTCGACTACAGGACATTCTGAGTGAGACAGAGACAGAGATTTTACAGATTATGTCTCAAGTGGATGTTTTACTGCCACAACCAGAGCCAGAGATCAGAGCTGACTTCTTAAAATATTCACAGGAAATCACACTGGATCCAAACACAGCAAACAAACATCTGTTATTATCTGAGGGAAAAAGAAAAGTAACATGTATGTTTGAAGAACAGTCTTATTCTGATCATCCAGACAGATTTACTTATTGGCTTCAGGTCCTGAGTAGAGAGAGTCTGACTGGACGTTGTTACTGGGAGGTGAAGGTGGGAGGAGTAGTTCATGTAGCAGTCACATACAAGAATATCAGCAGAGCAGGACACTCAGGTGAATGTAGATTTGGATTCAATGATAAATCTTGGTCGTTATATTGTGATGGAAACAGTTATATCTTTTGTTACAACAGCATGGACACTCCAGTGTCAGGTCCTGTGTCCTCCAGAGTAGGAGTGTACCTGGATCACAGTGCAGGTGTTCTGTCCTTCTACAGCGTCTCTGACACCATGACTCTCCTCCACAGAGTCCAGACCACATTCACTCAGCCTCTCTATGCTGGAGTTAATGTTTATTATGGAGCCACAGCTGAGTTCTGTAAACTCAAATAGACTTGTCATTAAAAGCAGTGATTTAGATTATGTATGTGAATCTTTAACTTCTTTCTTTCAAACACTGATCTTCCTTTATCACACATATTTAGTTCTCACTTTGTAAAGACAGAAATCTATAATTACACTGACATGAATGTGTTTTAAAGAACTAATGTTGCTGTTGTTTTCTAAATCAAAGTAGAAATCAGGTTGTGTGATGTTTTAGAACCTGTGTTGATCCTGATCCTCATCAATCAGATGATTATTTGTTCTTTTCTTTTCCACATGTGAGACGGAGGTGAAACAAACTGAGTGTGTGTCCATGAACTCACTGAACAAGAGTCACTGAACAGACTTTACTGGTGAAATGATCAATGACCTCAGAGCGTCAACAGGTCAACTTCACTCTGGTTGGATTTACAGAGCATCAGAGTTATGGGATGTTTGGTCACATTGTAAATGTTGAACCTGTTTTGTTTTTATCACGGCTCATCACTGTAAAGTGTGAATCCACTCGTCCTCATTGTATTTACATATTTAGTGAACAAGCATATTGATCTGCTGCTGCGTAGGTTTCTGTTCTCAGATTTTCCTGATCTGAACTAGCAGGTCCATTGGAGAGTGTCCTGATCGAGTCCCTCTGAGGGTTTGTTCTGCAGCTCTCATCACATGGGTTTCTAATACATGTCTATATACATTTAAGTCTCTTATATATGTATAAAGCAATACAAATATTGTGTTAAGCTGAAAGTTGAAATAAAGATTAAATATAAATATTACATTTGTCATCCGTTTGTTTTTTATACTTTTATTCGTGTGTTTTAATGTATTTTTGCTTTTTCATCTGTGAAGCCCTATAATTACACTATAATTTGTAAGTTGTTTTTTAGGGGGTGGAGGGTTCGGGTTAGCATAGTCTGCTCCTCTCCTTCCTCGAGTGATGACGTGTCACACTCAACTCTCTCTCTCACAAACCTATACAAAATATTTGCATTTTCAAATCCCCCTCCACTCAGAAATGTGTTTTTTCATGTCGGTACAGTAGAATGTTTATCCATGCTATTGGCTCGGGTTGGGACATAACATAAATGCAACAGGTCTGGGGAAGTGAGGGTGCAATCACACAGAAACCATTACACGATATAAGGCAAAGAAAGTATTTATTTAAACAAAACAACACAGGGACCAACAAGGACTCAGTGGCACCAAAGAAAAGAACACAAAGAAACCCACCCCCCCCCCCTTCACAGGTGCTTAGCACCCAAAAGTACAGCGGGTGGTGCTCACTCTAACCTGGAGTATTAACAAGAAGTAAACCTACGTGTGTGTTATATGTAGACCACGGAGTATCTTACCTCTCCTCGTTGTCCCTGTGCGCAAAACAAACAAACATTAACAAAGACAAAACAAAAGTAGGCGGCTAACAACTCAAATAATAGAGGTAAAACTAAATCAATCAAACAAACCCAACAGCGCTCTGCCACAGCTCCACCCAAAATGCCTCCCTTCTTGCTAACAAAGCACAGAGAACTATTTAAAGGGGAAGGGTTGATTGGAGATCTGGACCAGGTGTGGTGATTGTTATTGGAACCAGGTGAGATGAGCGGCCATGATGCTTCTTCCTCTGTTGCCGCTTTAATGACAAGTCCTGCCTGAGAGCTCCCCCTTCCGGTCCCTGCAGGCATCACCACTCAACCAGGAGGAGGAGACAAAACAACAACACAAAACAGAACACAATACATGTACACATACAGGACATAAAGAACACTGTTCGTAACAATCCAACACGAGGAAAGTTGCAGAAAACAGTCTGTAGACTTCAGGAAAGGTTCAAACCACAGAGGCTAAAAGACAAGGTCCCAAAATAAAGCTTGGTCGTGAACGCTAGAACTTTAAAATGGAAATGGTGCTGGGGATTAAATACATGATTAAATCCAGAGAAACTTAAAAGACACACTCCTGAATGAATAAATGTGAGTATAATGATGAAGGCGGTTGTGGAATCGTCTGAAAGTTTGTGACTTTATAAAACCTTTATGCTCGAGGCCTTTACTCTCAAAGGTAAGACTTTCACATTTCTCCTCATTCTCAATTAGCTCCTTTCATCTGCTTCCCAAGGTTTTTTACCGTTTCCTGTGGTTTGGACCAATCGTCACATTCACTTTAATTACACTGCCGCTCCTGCTGGGTGTAAACTTTCCCAAACCTCTGTTCAGGTTCCACAAAGTCCCGTTAAACTGTGGAATCCTCCCGCTCAGTGTTTGACAGAAGATGAAAGTGAACGTGATCAATTATCAGGGGCCACATTTATTTTACTCAGTTGTTTTCTGCAAAGATGAGGACGTCATGAGGTCCCTTAACTGGGACGGTTCATTCATCACAGCGACAGCTCTCCCTCGGGGGAACTGACGAGGATATCGCCCATGTGACCGTTAAGAGAAGTTTGGAACCGTTTGGAATTGGGTCGATACGTTTTTTCTTTCACCTGGTTAACGGGGTTTGCAAAGTTTCAAATTGTGCGAATACACAAATGCTGTGTATTTAATTAAGAAATAAATCTGAAGAGCCACAGCATTTTCCTACTGAAGGTGCAGGAAACAGCAGAGAAAAGGATCTGAACTCTACCATCCTGGGAATCAGACTCCATGATGAGCACTCTGATGAAGGGTCCCCCCCCTCCCCCCTGAGACCAATAACACATTCATCAGATTATTATTATTATAATAATCAAGGACATGAGTAGGATTTGACTCGAAAGGTGCAGAAGATGATGTGGTTTGTCTGTGGAGGCGAGTGGCTCGGCTCTCGGTGACGGAGCTGCAGCATTAAGCGACGATAGGAGATAACAAGAAAAGCTCTCAGGGCTTTTACCAGATGTGTGGGGCTGTGATAACCTCACGTGGAAATTCATACATTCCACGCAGCTCATGTTCAGTAATGGAATCCTTGGTGAGATGGATTAAACCATTTAGGTCAGTGCAGGTCTGATTTGGTTCTTTACTATTGAGAAAAATCTGTCATAGAAATGTTTCCAGGTGCTTTGCCGCAGTTTCTCTCTTTCTCTGGTTGAATGAGCTGCAACATTTATGTAAACATGTATATTTTAAACTTTTTCACAGCAACGAAGTTTTATTTTTTCAGTTCTAGGTTCTATATTTGCAGAATTAATCTTAAACTATGAAACATCTCCGCAAACATTCATCCAGCAACAAGTTTTTCATTTGACGTGGCATGAACCAGACTGTACTCTGTGATTGATGCAAACAAGAGAGGATCTCAGAGAGGCCTAAAGAAAGTGAAAACTGATCCTGGATCTGACATTAATCCGGATCCACTCAAACATTTTTATGGAAATTGGTTCTGTAGGTTTCGACAGTGCCCTTATAAAAACCATAATTTAAATCATTTTTCATTTGGATCTCTACCAAATTGCACAAACTCATAAATCTGAGTCCCCTGAACAGCTTTTATTTCATTAAAAACCATGAATCATTCCGTGGGAAATCAAAGAAAAACAAAAACAAACAAACACATCCTCCTTAGTGGACGTAATTAAATAAACATAAACTCTACACCTGCTAAACCCTGTCACTGCTCTGACGTTAGCATTTAGCTGAGAGCATCACAGTGTTAAGCACTGAACTTCAGCGGCAGACTTTTTAATCTGGTTAACTGTTGATCCTCTGGGATCAGACTCTGCCAGATAAATATTTGTATCGTGTTGTTCTTATTGAATCAACCAAAGGTTTGAATTAAAAAAAGTAATATCAAGGATATTTTCATCTTAGCAAATCAGCCTGATCAAACAAATCCTCATTAAAGAACTAAAGAACAGCATGATGTGTTTCTGGAGGTGGTTCAGCAGCTTCTGCCGGTTTATGAACTGCACAGATCATCAGTCTGATGCGCAGATTGGAGGAAATTCAAGATGCAAGCGTGGTCAGGACTCTGCAGTTTGTGTGTCCGACCCAGAGGACATGATGTGAGTGATGATGCCCCTCGGATGGGGGGGGGTTTCTGGTCCCATCAGCTCTTTCCATAGTCATGACTCAGGTGATGGGAGGAGACTTACAGCTCAGGGACCCTGCTGTGGGGGCACTCTGCAAGAGAGGAGAACTTTCTGGCAACTTGGCAGGAAACACAAACGATGTCCAGCAACAATTAGGTCTCCAGGGACGGGAGCGGCGGGATGTGCTTATTCAGAAGATGACCGCTTCACAAACCAGGAGATCCCACTGCTCAGCACAGAGTTAGTAAACTTCCACCGGTCTGGACGCCTTCTGCAGCTGCTGGGAAACACTCTTCTGAGTTTTGGGTAATAATCCTGTGCTTCCACGTTGAGGTGTAGCTGGGTGAAGGGACGGGTGGAGAGAGGAAGAATACTAGCTGCTGTGCTATCGTCCTCTGTCCCATCCAGGGTTCCCTCACTTGCAGACTCCAGCGTATAATTTATATAAACTCATCAATTTTATCTAGTTTTTAAACCACGCAAAGCACTTCCTCTGAGCGCAGCAGGAAACATGGAGGCGAGTGTTTCACGAGGGCGTCGCTGACCCGTGTGTGAATGGGACTTTACGCTCGTGCCATCCGGAATAATAATCAAGCCCTTTGTGAGATTGTGTCATTTAATTGTCTCTTATTTGCTCATAGGCCTCCGAGTGGGGGGTGGTAATCTCTGTCGGTTTGGATAGAGAACAATCTGTGTCTGTCTGCCTAGACTGTCTGGACTGTCTGTCTAGACTGTCTGGACTGTCTGTCTAGACTATAGACAGACAGTCAGTCTAAACAGACAAACAGTCCAGACAGTCTAGACAGACTGTCTAGACGGAGAGTCCAGACAGACAGTCAGACCGTCTAGACAGACTGTCTAGAAAGACCTTCTAGATAGACAGACAGACAGACTAGATAGACAGACTGTCTAAAGAGACAGACAGTCTAAACAGACCAGACAGACAGACAGACAGACAGACAGTCTAGACAGACAGTCTAGACAGACAAACTGTCTAGACAGACAGTCCAGACAGTCAAGACAGACAGACAGTCAGACAGTCTAGACAGACAGACAGACAGTCCAGACAGTCTAGACAGACAGACAGTCAGACCGTCTAGACAGACAGACTGGCTAGACAGACTGTCTAGACAGACTGTCTAGACAGACAGACAGACTGTCTAGAAAGACCGTCTAGACAGACAGACAGTGCAGACAGACAGTCTAGACAGTCTAGACAGTCAGTCCTGACAGTCTAGAGAGACAGACTGTCTGGACAGACAGTCCAGACAGACAGTGAGTCCAGACAGTCTAGACAGACAGACAGACAGACAGTCTAGACAGACCGTCTAGACAGACAGACAGTCCAGACAGTATCTCTGTCTAAACAGTCTGTCTGTCTAGACTGATTGACTGTCTGTCTATCTACACTGTGTGTCTAGACTGTCTGTCTAGAATGTCTGTCAAGACAGTCTGTCTGTCTAGACGGTTTGTCTTTCTAGACAGTCTGTCTGTCTAGCCGGTCTTGACTCAGTGTCTAGACTGTCTGTCTTTCTGGACTGTCTGTCTAGACTGTCTGTCTGTCTACACTGTCTAGACTGTCTAGACTGTCTGTCTGTCTACACTGTCTAGACTGTCTGTCTAGTCTTTCTGTCTAGACAGTCTGTCTGTCTACACTGTCTAGACTGTCTGACTGTCTGTCTATGTAGACTGTGTGTCTAGACTGTCTGGAGTATCTGTCTAGACTGTCTGTCTGTCTACACTGTCTAGACTGTCTGTCTGGACGGTCTGACTGTCTGTCTGACTGGACTGTCTGAAAGGTCTGTCTATCATGACTGTCTGTCTAGGCTGTCTGACTGTGTGTCTATCTAGACTGTCTGTCTAGACGGTCTGGACTATGTGTCTAGACTGCCTGGCCATCTAGACTGTCTGTCTGTATAGACTGTCTGTCTAGACTGTCTGTCTAGTCTTTCTAACTAGACAGTCTGTCTCTCTAGACTGTCTGTCTATCTAGTCTGTCTGTCTAGACTGCCTGTCTATCTGTCTAGACTGTCTGTATAGACTGTCTGGACTGTCTGTCTGGACTGTCTGGACAGTCTCTCTAGACGGTCTGACTGTCTGTCTGTCTGGACTGTCTGGACTGTTTGTCTAGACTGTCTGTCTAGTCTTTCTTTCTAGACTGTCTGGACAGTCTCTCTAGACGGTCTGACTGTCTCTCTGTCTAGACAGTCTGTCTAGACTGCCTGTCTATCTGTCTAGACTGTCTGTCTAGACTGTCTGGACTGTCTGTCTGGACTGTCTGAACTGTCTAGACGGTCTGACAGTCTGTCTGTCTAGACGGTCTGAGAGAGAGAGAGAGAGAGAGAGAGAGACCACCGGATGGGTGAGGTTGCCACAAGAGGAACGCAAACATAAAGTTGCATATAAACTTAGTTTCTAGGAGACGGGGTCATCAAACCTTCAGCCCATTAATGCCACCGTCCACTTAATACAAGAATCCTCCATCAAGCTCCTGGTAATATCCAATATTATATAATAATAATAATTGATATCTGCATTAACTGTGTCTTGCCTTTGCTTATTATAGTAATGATTGATCCACTTTTGCAGATTCTCTGTGATAAACTGTACAATAGGTATTTATCCAGTTATAGTTTTTGCACCGTGGAGCCTGTTTTCTCTGAGAGGGTTTCATCTGTGTTTCATTCTGAGAGAAGTCCATCGGCCGACTGCTTGAGAGGGAAGAGGCCGACTGAAATGATCCTCAGAGGCAGCGTCCACACCGGATTCTTTTATATGAATATCAAACCGGCTTGTCAGCTCGTCCAAACACTAAACACCCACGAGAACAAAGCTTCAGAAGTAAGTTGTTCCTGTGTTAGGTTCCATTAAACCTCCTGTTAGGCTTGTAAAGGCAGTTTGATGCAGAGTCTCGACCACAGCTTTCTTATCTTTTAACAAATAGACACCAGATGTGAGAATTAAATTATCTAAAACGAGAACAGGAGGTGAGGTCGCAGCCTCGGAGACAAACCGTGGAGGTGATGCAGAGACGTGTGCTGTCGCAGCAGCAGAAACAAACAGCAGCTCGGGGAAACCAACATGTCATCTGTCTCCACACGACACCGGGCCTGTGTGAGGTTGTGTAGCAGATGGCATCAGAAGACGCTCTCCAACCGGGGGGGGGGGGGAGGGGGGGCGGCCGTGCCTCCTCCAGGAGAAATCAAAAGTCCGTTATCAGGTCTGTGCCTCCTGCTGGGAGGAGCACGGATCCCAGCGCCCGGGTCCTTTATCCTCTCCACCCTCCAACACCGCTCCACAGATCCTCGCTGCAGCTTAATCCGCGACTCGTTGAACGGACGTGATAAAGCGCCGTCTTCCAACCTCCTCGTGGAATAGATTCAGACGTCTTTAGTTAATATAGGGATCAATCAAAGCTGGATTATTAACAGCGTCTATAACGGCCATTTGTAACGGATACTAGTTTCACCCCCTTTCCCTCAATATGTCTGGAAAGTCAGAGATATGATGGAATTGTGCCGCATATCATTAGAGTTTAATGATTTCTAGAATATATAGCGGAGCCGGACTTATGCTTATCTGATGAAGTTAATTATAGGAACTGAGTTAAAAGTATTAGGGGCGGAGGTAAGGAGGAGGAGATTCAGATGTTCTGTTCGTTTTAGAGTTACAGGGAAAAAACGTATCAAATAGAAGAATAGAGTTTTAAATCAAATGAGTTTAAGAGGAATTTAACAGGATAGAGTGTTGCATTCCCTTGGTGCATTTACAGTATTTCTAACGCAACAATATGCTTTGATTGAGATCTGTGTTCCATGTTTCGTTATACAGCAGAATCATTATAAGCGTAGTATACGATATAAGAGGAGCTTTCTTCTGAATTCAGTTATTGTGGGAATCTCATCATAAATTTTTTTTATCGTCCCACATTTCCTCCAAATACTAAGTTGATGTTGTTGTGTCCAATTATTTCTTAGACCAAATCCCCACAGTCCTGCTCCTACATCCTCAAAGTAGACCGGGCGCCAAATTTATTCCATAACAACTCACTGAAACTAATCCCACGTGTGTCCCCAGGATTCCAGGACCAGTCTTGAATGATAGAGGAGCTTTGGTTATTCTGTCCTGCATGTTCCGGTGTTGTAGCTGCAGTCACCACACCTCCTGTTTCTCATGCTTCACCTGTTTTGCGTCTCTAACGTCGTCCTCTAATGGAAAAACAGATTCATCATCCCTGAGCCATGATCGTTCAGAGGGAGGGAAGTCGGGATCCTCACGCTGATCAGCTGCGTGTCGGTGTCAGAGCTCGGTGCGTCTCTTCCGCTCGTGATGTAACTCCTCCTGTCTGTACTCGGCCAGGTGTTTGTGTTCCGCGGTGAAGTTCAGACAAGCAACTTCCTGCGGCGCTGCAACGAAGACGACCAGTGATGATGTGAGGAAGTGGAGAACAGTGTGTGATGATGGACGAGCCCAAAACCAATCCGCCTCTGGCTCTCTGACAGCAACACACATGGGCGACTGGAATCCTGATGGCAATTAATCTCCACTTCCTCACCCAGTCAAGAAGAGAATGGTGATTAGTCGCTACGCTTTTACTTTGAAGGAGCCGCTGAAGTTGGCCTTAAGTTACGTTAACTCTTTTACCCACGACGAGCAGGGCGGCTTCGATCTCGATGTGAAGCAGATTAATGAGATAACAGGAGAGAACGCTCAAGGTAATCCCTGCTACACACACACAGACACACACACACACACACACACACACACACTGTCCTGTTCTAAAAAGCAGTTGACTAAGAAATGTTTTCCAATTGGATTTCTTGAGCTCATCCTCATTGATTGCTCACGTTATCTCCGAATGGAAAAACCTCAAGTCAAATAAACACAGATGTCAACTCGACATTACAACATCCACATCACACAACAAGGAGCCGGTGTGAGAACACAGCAGGAGACGCAACAGATGCAAAACTGAACAAATAAAAGAAAACTAATATCTCAGGATGTAGAAGACGCAGACAAAAATGTCAACTTTAGAAAGTTGACAGGATCCTGGAGCCTTTTGGTGATAAGGACCAAGGTCGATCTCTGTCACATGCTGCCTCCCACAACGCTCCAGTGATTCCTCTTCTTCTGTGATTCTTCTTGTATGAATTCCAAACTCAGGAGAAAGTCCGGATTCAATCATGAAGGTGTTTCCCAGAGTTCATGACGGAAAATTACTATAAATTCACTAGATCCAGACTTCTATATGAGTCTGCAGCTAATTACACACACTCATGAATATTTGTCTCATAAACAAGTCGGATTTTTTTCATCAAGATGCAAGAATTGTTAAATTTTTAGCAAAATGTCCTTTATCAGTATATCAATTAAATGAATAACCCAAGTTTAATCCAGTTTCGTGGTGATCTGTCGTAATCCTGTCGACTAACTAACAAACAAACATGTTAACCTCCGTAGTAAACATAAAATACACGTTTACTTTCCAGTGTGAAAGTTTTTATTAGGACACAAAGCACCTGAAGTTATCACAAAGCATTAAGTGGAGATTTAAAGGGTTTCAGGAGATCACACATCTCTGTGTGTAGCCACCCAGAGCCGCCTGAAAGGGGAGGATGATGAAACCCTGCAGAGTCCGGGGCCGGTTCCACTTGGACATGTTGGACGGGTCGGCCTCCTGTCTGCAGGCGGAGGCTGCGTGCACGCCACGTGGGAGGTGGACGACTGGGAAAGACTCCCGTGATGTCAACTTGAGAGTCCTCACGTCATCGGGACAAGTCAAGATGGCAGCTGTCATGTCTGTTTTGAATTCCTCTATGAGACAAACATGTTCCTGCTGCACTGAACTGAGCAGAACAGATTAAAGCAGTGACCCAGGAGATTGTGCAGCGGTCGATGGAGATGTCTGAAAGCTAGAAGATTAAAATCCAGATGAGCTGCCAGACGTGCATCTGAACACTGACTGTGCAGGAGCAGGTGAGTTCTCAGGCAGACATCCTGTGCATGTCTGGAACCTCTTGAGGGTTTGGGGGTGTGCGGGGGTCTGGAGCTAATCCCATCTGAGATCGGGTGAGAGAAACCGTTCACTCTCACATTCTAAATGAAACTAATCCCAAGCTGCATTTCCTTGGACGGTGGGAGGAAGCTGGAGAAACATGCAAACTGCAAATAGGAAGAACCGGGACTCAAACCTGCAACCTTCTGGCTGTGTCTGTCTGTCACTCTTATATCTCTAGAACTCTTCATCCCAACACTCGGTATGAATGATTCTGGTGCGATTTGGACACAATATGTTGAATTTGAATAAAACTTTGAATAAACATGCTACCGGTGCTTTGCAGCGGCGGCTGAGACTCATCAGTCGTTCACTACAGCTGCAACAACAACAACAGATTCTCCAGTTCGGGTTTAATTTACAAACCAGCCAAAGCAAACAATCTGATAATCATAGTGTCGCACTGAATGAAAAATCATGATTATCATAAAACATCATAAAGTGGATGTTTTTATTGATTGAATTTGATTTGCAGCTCGAAAATCCCACATTTTACTGCAGCTTCTTTAGCTACTGGCTAGTTGGAAGGTATCATGATTATTTCAAGCAATGTTTTTTAATAATTTAGTCGAGGCCATTTGACCCTGACGCCCGATGTTTAACACAAACTAACTCCCTTGCTCTCAGCGGCTCGTTTACTGCCGGTCACTCTAACGGGTGGAGAGAGGAAACCGCCTCCAGCGTCAGCACAGTCCAGACAAACAGCCCCGATTAGAGCGGGAGCTGCTCGTGTAACGTTCAAGCAGCCAAATTAAATCTACACGCACTCGATGTTGTGAGGAAATAAAAAGCGTCTAAGTGGCTGAACGCCTCTTGTGTTGAAAACTGGGGCCGCAGCAATTCAGACTTTTCTGTGAGAGTATTTGCGAAGCTTTTTAACTTCCCCTCAAATCGTCAAACTGCCTCGAGTTTGTGCGGCGAGTGTGTGAGAGGAATCACAATCGAGCCGTGAATCACAATCCGGTGATTGTGAGAGGACGACAACAGGTTGAGCAGAATTAAGGCTCATCTCCCTCTGGCTGGTTCGGCTCCTGTCTGCTGGCCACCGGCCTAATTTCCCTCTGACAGCCTCAACAGGAGTGATTGATGCCTGGAGGCCTCTGACACGGTGTGTGTGTGTGTGTGTCTGTGTGTGTTTCTGTGTGTGTCTATCCATACACCACTCTCTCTTGAAACCCATTCCTGTCACTACACACACTTACACTGCCCGTGGGCACACACACACTCTTCAGAGATAAGCCTCGACCGTGCGGCGCTGATAATATTCTGGAAACCTTAATCACCACCGGGGGATTTCTGAGGCAATAAAGGTAAAATCTGTAAATCTACGTTGTTTAGCTGATGCTGCACAAAGCTTGTTGGTTTTGTTATGAAGTTAACTCCTGGCACAGGAAGCTCCTTGTGGACATTACTTCATGAACGCTCGCCATCACACAGCGACCAGGGATTCAAACGCCCGGCTCTTAAGCTGCTTCTCTATTGTTTGGCGTCGATAATCTCGGTATTCGCCTTGTGTGTGATGACCCGGGTGCCACTGAACTCTATCCTCTGTTTATAACACACACACACACACACACACACACTGACACACACACACTGACACACACACAGAGAGCTCTTTCAGCTCCAAAGAATTCTAAACCCCCCCAATGTCCTCATACTATGGCATTTTTCATCGGTATTTTAAGCGAAGCGTTGTGAGGTCTTAGAAGTCGGCTGGCATTAGAGGGATTCCACTTCTCTGTGGAAAGAAGCTTAAACAGAAAAGTTCTCCTGATTCCAAACCGGCTGAGTTTCTCTCCTCCCTCACATTCAGGCTGATTCTCTCCCTGAACGGACACGAGGACGACGGCTAATTGAATTCTGTTTGTGCTCCATAACTTCAAAATGACGAATTCAATACAAATTCAAATTGATATTCATCGCAAATAGAAATGATAATAATAACACTCGGACGCTAACGGGGGAAGTTGAGTAATCCCATTGTTCTCTGTGGTTGTGGGCAGCGGCGCGTCGGGGGTGCAGGTGTATGCATAATACATCAAGGCAAGAGGAAAAACAAGGAAACTGGCATTATTAATGCCGCTTTGTGGAAAAAAAACATGGAATTTAATGTTTCAAACTAACATGAGAGCAAGCCAGAGGGACGGTGGGGGGGGGGGGGGGGGGGGGGGGTATGACTCAGCAGAGAGAAGCCAACGAGACAGGAAGCATAAATTAACTGACATATTCTTATTGTGCTGTACATGTGAGGTTGAATCAGGAGCTGAGGTTCAAATCTAAATGAACTTCTCCATCCGCAGCACGTTGACTCGGCCCAGTTTGGAGAACCAGCGGTTAGCGTGCGTGTTGCCGTGCGAGGCCGTTTGAACGAAGCCGACTTTTTGGCACAGGGCAATGGCGGCTGTCTGCGGCGAGCTGACCTCCAGGACGAGGCGGGCGTGGCCTTGCTCTTTGCAGAAGTCCAGGCACTTCTGCATCAGCTGCGAGCCCACGGCGCTCCGGCGATGAGGGAAAGCCACGACCACGTGGGACACCTCGCCGTGGCTCCCGTCTCCTCCGGCGTCCTGGTCGGGCTCCGCCCCCCCGCCCGCCACTCCTCCATTCCTGTCGTCAAACCTCGCGCCCTCCTCCTCCGCCCGCTTCCCCGTCACCGCCGCCATCCCCACCACCTTCGTCTGGCCGCCTACGTCCGCCTCCGCCACCCAGAACCCGTTATCCGGGTTGTCCAGGTAGTGGAGCTGAACGTCGGCCATGTCTGTGCTCAGCCGCCTCGCCATGTAGCCCTCGCAGATCTCGTGGCAGCAGTAGTAGAGGAGGCCGGCCCAGGCGCCGCCGAAGAGCAACGCCTGGAAGTAGGAGCTGCCGCCGAGCACGTAGCCGGCCACGGAGATGCTCAGGGCGACGCCCACGTGGTCCGGGTGGCTCAGGGCCTTGAAGAACGCCGGGTACACGTGTTCCAGGATCCCGTCACGGAAGAGCGACGTGACCACGAGTCGATCTGAAGGTCTGTACTCCCTGATGGAGAACTGAGCTGTGTGGTGGAGGGAGAGAAGGGGGGGGGGGGGGAGAAGGGGAGCTCAGTGAGACTAATCTGCCTGTTGTTGCAATGATAAATTCCTGCAGGATTTCACAACAGGCTCAATGGGTTCATGGAAGTCGTGGAAGAAAAAGAGAAAGAGTGAATCAATACACCTCTTTACCCTTTTTCATTTTTGTATTCTCCCCGTTCCACATGAATATAAAAGAAACCTGGCATTTAAAACATGACCCCCCCCCCCCCCCCCCCGCCCCGAGGTGAAGGCTGCAATTAAAATGATTATGCCCTTGTTTTTCTTTCCTTAAGATTTCAAGAGTCACTTTTCAAAAGAGCTAATGAGAATAAAAGAAATCAAAGGAAGGAGAAGTTCCAGAGGAAACAAAGGAGAAGATCTCGAGCTTTAGCGTAACGTGTCACGGAGGCGAGTTAGCGCTGCCACTCATTCACACCCGAGCTGTGTCTTATCAGAGCTCTCGTTTGTAATCAAGTCTACTCGGAGAGGAGCAGGTAACAAAAAGATGAAGATGAATATAATCAGGAACTTACCGTTACTTTTCTGGGCCATGCCGACTCTGTTCCACTCGTTTGGTTCTGAAAGGGCTTCACGCTGCTGCTCCCCCTGAACTTCACCAACAGATTGTGATAATCAGCCATTCACCAAAGGGATTGAAATAAGTCGGGGCATGCTCACATATGGGAACACACACCCCCACACTCACTCACACACACACACACACACTCACACACAGAAGGTTGGTTTTCACTCCCCAGAACTAATAACAACTTTCATAAACGCACTGTGGGATACAGAGCCATGAAGTCATGGAACCTACTACCAACAGAAATTATAAACGTGACACGTAAATATATGTTCGAAAAGCAAATAATGAAACACTTGAGTACAGCACACTTGTATATACATATTCTGTATTTTAACCTTTGATATTTGTAAGGTAACGTATGTTTTAAATCTTTGATATTGATATGGTAATGTATGTTTTAAATCTTTGATATCTGTATGTATGTTTTAAATATGGACCCCACTAAAAGTAGCTCTGTCTTAGGGTAGAGCTAATGGGGATCCTTTTAAATAAACAAAAAAACACACACACACTCACACACTCACACACTGCGACAACTTTCAGAACTTAACTTACATTAAAGTGTAGCTGCTCCTCCTGCAGCTCGACTGAGATAAGGTTCACGGAGCCAGTTTTTTTACGTTTGGTTGAAATTAAAGACGTTGCTGCCGTGATTATGGAACTCTGAGTATTTTTCCAAAAAGCTTAATTAGCTGACTCAACAGAGTAAAGAAGTGTATCATTGGATTTCTCAGGGAGGACGAGCACAGATCCTGAACACGTTAAGTCAGAGGACCGAGCAGAATGTGAATTCAGAGCCCGTTCGAGCGCTTGGTGGATATCTCCAGGAGTAAAATGTTATTAACCTCTTTCTGGGTGCTTCAGCTCCTTTCAGAAATGTGCTGGGGATTCTCCTCGCAGCTTTGTCCCCCCCCCCCACCCCCCCCCTCCCCTGATAGAAAAGTGTCATGTGGTGTCTCGTGCAATAACCCACCGGCGACTCTGACGTGATTCGATTCCCCCCGGCAGGTGAAGGGGCCTTTACACCTGTTTAAATCAAAAGCGCTGCCTCATGAATCCGGGAGCGCTGGAAGGTCACGACACGGGAAGTTTCTCGGTTTCTGAATTCTGCAGCGAGCGGGTGAAACCTCCTCAGAGCACTGGGGTCACATCTGATGACCACTGTGTGCAGCCCAGTCGCCTGCTGTGGTTTTCTGCTGTTGTTGCAGTGGGAAACGTTCTGACCTATATTCAGAAGCAACGTTTTCTCTTGTGTCTTTGACTGAATAAAGTGTAATAACTGCACAACAATGGAGAGGAAGGTGAAGAGGAAGAGCACAGCCCTCCAACCAGAGCTCTTCCACGGCCCAGTCTGTGGTTATTGGGCAACAGAAGTCCGTTGGTTAGGATAATGGTTTAGTTATTTCCCAAAGGTCGTACAAACATGACAACGCTTCCATATCCAGAGAAGTGTATCAGTAAGGAGCAACTCTGTGTATTTGAGTGGGCGTACACAAGGATATTTAATTAGCATAATTAACACCCAAACAATGTCATATAAGGAAACACGTCCCCCCCCAATGTTCATTTGAGAGAAGAAAAGTTTGTATAAAGAACTTAAGAACAAACTGCAGGCAGCAGCGTGGGTCATAAACCTGCCTCCTCCATGTTAGCAGATGGGACATGGAACCAACTCAAAAAAGTTTTAATTATATGTCAAATACATTTTTTTCCAAGATGGTTCCTGTCATTCTGGGTAGATCTGATCACTCTGATGTGCAAGTGTTTCAGTAAGTTTGGTTTTAAAAAACACCCTCCGTTTTTGAGATATTTTTGCTTCATTTTGCACATCTTTATTTAAAGTCTGTCTCCCAGTGTGTGTGTCAGAGATATTACTGGATTTATGTCATGTTTTTCTTCTGGTTTTTGCACAATGAATCTAGAATGTCACTCGGTAGAGAGCTCCTACCTTCGCCTTGAGAAACCACATCTAAATTCACTGGACCTGTGTTTCTATGATGCTCATAGACCTCAGTCCTGAAAACATGTCTGACACTTTTCATCAAGATCCATCTCCATGTGAAAATGTCAAAAATGGAAAGTTTCATGGAAATGGGCTCAGTATTAATATTGCTAACTAACAAACGCTGAGGAAAACACATACCTGTACTTTCTAAAACTCAACTTGAAGTACAAACTTGTTCTTCCAGCATTAATCCAGTTGAGTCTGAGAATCACAAACGCCTCATTGTGTGAGTTCCTTCAGAATAAAAACACTTCACGGCCGCGGGCAGTATTAATTTCACTTGATGAAATTGGCCGCGTGCTTCATCGCTGATTGCACATTGTCTCGAAAACAAAAAAGCTCCCAAAGAAAACAGGTTCATGTTGCCGGTGGCTCAACGTGTCATATGTAGAGAGCTGCACCCCACGTGCAGGATGTGCAAACACAAAAGGAAACAACACCGATACACAACTGTGATTAGGTAAATGTTTGCCATGATAAAGTGTCTTGATGGTATTTGTCGATGTTTCATGGTGGGAATCATGGGAGACACGGTGCATTTTAGTTTCACTGCAGTGTAATGAACACGACTGATTTCAGACATGCACTAAAATCAGGACGCACCAAACTCGGAGGGGCTGCGTGTGAGAACACACACGTCCGAGTCAAAGCCTTCAAATGACCACTTCCCATTTCACAGGGGATTTTATGTTGTGCACGATTCCTCCGCTGGCGTCCACACCGCTGGTTCGTGCCCAGAAATGGTTTGGCACACGAACCCCCGATAAAGTGAGGAGTTGTTTTCACACGTTTTGTTGTTATGTTGTGTAAAACAATCACACATCACACAACAAGATGTGATGTGTGCGTCAGAGCTTGTGGGTAGAGTCTGTTAGATGTGCACAGAGCAGGTTAATGGTGTTTGTGTGATGATAAGTGGAACAGCTGCAGAGGTGTTAATCTACTCTGTGTAGTCAGAGATCAGCCAGAATAAAGAATAAATCCATTAAAATAATAAGAAGATAGATGTGGGCAAAAAAAAAATGAATACATTAAAGAATAGATCAATATAAATCAGTCATATAAATGTGAGCAAATCAACAAGGACAAACTAAAGTGATTACATAAGAGAAATAAGGAAAAGGAATGAAATAAATAATTTACACTATATAAATTACACAAATAAAATATCCAGAACATTAGAATAATTTAGAAAATAGTAAATAATAAAATGTGTTTCTTAGAGTATAATACATGTAGAAATAATTGAACAGATGATGTGAAAACAAATGAAAGTGCTTCTTCTTCTTGTATCTTATTTCTCCAGAAATTGCACATATGTTTTTCTATCTGGATATTTACACATTTATTTACCTAATCTATTACAGAAAGTTAATATTGTTTGTTTGATAATTCTTATAAGCTATAAAACCAAAATCTAATTTCGCTCCTGGATTCTCTGTACTCATACTCTGTGAATCATAATTCAAAAAGGAAACATAAAAGTAAGATGTAAATCTCTTCCTCTCATTTTTGGATCCTAAACCTGGAAGTTTCTGCTCATAATTTACAGACCAACCAGAACTATCTCCTAAAAAATCTCTTTTAGAGACTGATCCGACAAATCTTTACCTCCTGAATCATATTTAATGGGAACAAGTGAAGGATCTATCATTTTTTTATGGAACTGAAACACTGAAGTCCAAACTGAGCCACTGTCATCTCTTGTTTTATGATTATCTGTCTTCATCACAATGCCTCCGTCTTTTAAAACTGCTGTGTCACTCCCACCCGGACAAAAGTGACTGTCTCATCTCAAAGTCAGAATCCCACGTCATTATCACACTGAAAATAACAGAGATATAATAATAGAGACACATCTAGACACATAAATGAGTTGTAAACCATGTGTGGATATAAGAGAGATGATGAACATGACTGTGTTTATGTGCAACACTGAGGATTTTACAGTAGAATACAGTCTTTGAAAAAGCATTGTTTCCTAAATCAAATGTATTCACCCTTTAGGAGACATGACAGCATTTAGCATGGAGTGTTTATAGAAACAGTGTGAGAACCTCAACCCTCCAGGATCAGGAGATGGGGAAACAAGTCAGTGAAGGGATTTGAACTTCTGCACGTCTCCGGCTGCTTGTCAGAGTTTGTTATAGGCAGCTCCCTCTCTCATGGGGTCACTGCCCTGACGAGTCACTGTGGAGAATAACCACCGAGCTTCTTCTGGTTATAAAAGGAGAACGCTGCTATTGTTTCAGGTTGATCACTGACTGGGGGGGGGGGGGGGGAACGCGGCTGAGAAAGACGTGGGGAAATTAAACAACTGGTTTGTGTCAGACGAGGAACAGATACAAGAGTAGAATTTAATCCTTTAAAATTAAAAAGAATGGTCAAGGTGAAGCAGAAATCTTTTCAACATTCCTTCTTTATCATTTTTCAGTTTCAGAGTTTCTGTGAAATCAGCACAGACACGAGTCTGCAGACTAACTGACTCATCTGTACTCTGTGGCCTCTACAGCTGGTTTGTCACAGAACTGAATCATTTATTGAAACACATCCATGTGTGTTGAATTTCAAGAAAAAACGTGTGTTGCTGCTATTTTTACATATTTGGACTGTGAGCTCCTTCATCTTTATTTCACCTCCACTCACTCACATCTCCTTCAGCTGAATCCTGAGCTTCTGTGTGATCGTTCATCCCGTGCTCCCTCTGCTCCTCAAACCAGATATTGTCATTTTCATTTCTCCTCCATTTCCACTGTTAATGAGATGGAACGCCCCGTTTAGTGCAGCTCTTAATTCTACGCAGCCGAGAGTCTGTTCACCGCACCTTCTGTTATTTATCTTTCCATTACCTGGTAGACTTCATTTAAAAGTAAACATCCTCCTGTTTTTATTTATTTTTATGTGGATTCTGCCAAACTGTTTTCTTCAAACTGGATTTCGATGTGGAGAAGGACTCAGGAGTAAACTGTTTGCATGCATCAAATCATTTTGATATGATATCAACGTATTTCAAATGCAGATCCCATAATGCACCGTGCACATAAAGGCACGACTCCTCTCTCCCTTTGAAAAGGTGGAGGCACAGTGTGAGAATACAAATTGAACTTGAAAAGAGGAATTTGTGAGACTGATATTGGTTATTTCTGTTTTGCGCCAGAAACTGGGGGATGTGTTAAAAAAAGTTAAGAAAGTTAAATAAATGTTAAAATGAACTAAGAGTGTATTTATTCTGCACCGACATAATCACCGGGTGCAAGCAGCCTGGGAAGAAAGAAAAGATTCAGATCCGTTAATGCAACAGTTTAAAGTGAAAGTCTTCAAACTAAACAAGTACATACTCTGCAATAATGGCCTTAAGGATGAAAATACTTAATATGCAGAAGAAACCCTTAAAGGTCCAGTGTGCCAAATTTAAGATTGAAAATGATCCGAGTGTTGTTTTGTACGAATTATTGTTTTCTTTTTTGCCAAAATTCAAAATTCTAACGTTTCCTCCGACTCTTTTCAGTTTTTGAGAGAAGAGGAAGTCTTCACACTTCATGTACTCGCAGAAAAATACTTCCTAGTACAACATATGCTCCTGCATGTCCATTGTTTTTTTTACTTTCTCTAATCAGTTTGTGTGAAGCCGATAAGATAAACGGTTCTCCAGATATGCAAACCACAGAGGGATTTATAGATCAGTATATTAATGGTGTACATTTGTGATGTAAATACACAATAAAATTATCAAGAGAGGGTAAGATACACACAGTGAAGGACGGGGCCCCTGGGGGTCTTTGAAGCCGAGGGCAGTTTCATCATTTGTTGTACCTCAAGTGGCTTCAGCAGAACCGAGTGTTCACGTCCTCAAATCATCTCAACTTTTCACAGCTCTGACATTGTGGCGTTTTGCTCACAGCATCAATTCAAATCCACTTTTCCTGAAAATCCAGAGGAGAAATAAACCTCGGCTGTTTTTCTTCATCTCACTTAGAAAAATACTCCGAAGGGAGAAAAGGCGTCTGAAAGCAAACGAGGTTAGACCGCTCTCTCTCCTCTCCGGCAACGAGGCTGGATCTGAACAATAAATGATTTTGGCACACAAATGTGTTTCAGCCTCAGAAATAAATGTGTGTGTTTCAATGCGGTGACGCTGCTCAGCTGTGATGAAGGACGCTGGGACATCCATGTGCAACGTGATGAACATGTGTTACACGTGTGCAGCTGGTGTTTGAACAAACATCACGTGTCCTCAGATCCCTGATGGTTAAAACTAAGAGCAACGACTCAGCAGAAATCTAATTTGCTGTTGGGCCAAGACCTGCGTTATTGATATTTTATCAAAAGGTCAAAAACACCCCAAAATCTCGCAATTTTCATTTATCCAGATTCGCTCCAATTTCAATGGGTCATGCACCAAAAATTATATTAAAATCTATTTAGTAGAATCCTGCGTAATAACAATCAAATCAGCAACAGTCCACTTATGACCCACTTTTAGGCCATACACGATCTTAGAGTTTTATGAGCACACTCATAAATATCAGTCTCCTATTTATGCTTCTTCATAAAAATCCATGAATTCTGTTCTGACAAGTGTAAAAATACAAAAAGCCATCAAACCAGATCCATTCAAAGAGTTCCCCCCCGACCCATTCCACATCCTTCCACCAGGTTCTGTGTAATCCTGCCAAATGATAAACAAACACAAGAATCTGTCAGTAACATCCTGTCCTGATGTCATGATTCTGAGTAGATATCTTCAGACCTTGGCTGGGAATGGGCTTACTGATGCGTTACTTACTCTGACCAACAGGGGGCAGCACCCACTTCTAACAGTGTGCACCCCAAAACCCAGTTAAATTAGCAGCGCATGGAGTATTAAACACAATCTGAAGAACCAATCCCAGATCTGCTCATAACTCAAGAGGCCTTTGAGCAAAGCTAGTTGGACTCAGTGGCGACACCTTGTGCCAGCTCCTGGAAATACAGTTTCCTCCATGGACTTATGATTAATAAAATGCTCCACACACACGTGTTCTTCTACAACATTGATATTAGCTGCATCAGAAACGATGCTCATCAGGTCTCAACATCTCATTCTACAGTTGATTTAACATTAGTTTAACTCACCTGCCTCCTTCTTTAATTTCCAGATTATGATAAAAAGTCATTGTAAAGTCCCTCAGATCCTCACAGAAATATTAGTACACTGAATCAGATAATTAAGATTTAAGATAAGAAAATATCTGAGTGAGTGGCAGGTTATTGACGTACAGTTGGTTTTTGTACGTTTTCCAGATTTGACTGTGAGAAGCTTTAAATGAGCTGTTTGTTAGTTTGGGTTAAAGGTTAATTTAGAGGCTATAGATCAATTATTCTTACTGCTACAGATTCCAGTTATAGAGAATAAATCAAAGTGATAATCAATTAAATCACTATCACTAATCAGTTATCAGACCCATGTTTCCCCAGAAAGTTTGTCAACTATCTACAAAGGTTGATGTTTGTGGACGTTTATGATATAATCAGATGCTTTCATTGCATAAACATAGACCCCACCCATACATGGCTCCAGGAGACCATGTGACCGTGCTCTCTGGTGCAGCTCGGCCACAGAGCACATGCTGATTCACATTGTGCTCCGGCCTCATGGTGACCAATGACCAATTTAACTGGATGAAAAACAAACCACAAGTCGTATAATTCAGCCCCCCCCCCCCCCCCCCCCTTCCTTCTGTTTCACACCATTGATTAAGCCATGAGTGTGTTTCAGAGAGTCGGGGGGGGGGGGGGGGGATTATAGAAAAATGTCCCCCTGTAGGACGACTGGATGAAATGTTCTGCGCTGTTATTTGCTGCTGTTGCTCCATAAATCGAAGCTAATTGGACGACAGCTATTACGAGTGAAGGATCATTGGTTTGAATTACTACTTGGGGGGGGTGGGGGTTGGGGGGGGGGGGGGGTCCTGCTGGAGTGAAAGAAGAGACGCCATCGTTCTTCAGTCAATGCAATTAGAGGGAAGCTGTTTGCTACACAGAACTTTGGAGTGAAGAAGTGGGACTTGGCCACCAGGACTGGGAGGCCCTGTGGTATGTGTACTTAAAAACAACAGCCCCCCATTTTACTGGAGAAGTAAAATGTGACTCTGACACCTTATTAGCAACAAGACTGAGTGTCTGCAGCACCGTGCGGCTGCAGGGTCTCGATAGGAACTCTGGGAAATGTTCAGACAATTGGGGGGGGCACCTGAGGAGAGCGTGCACTAGGCCCGACGTGGTGTTCAAATCCCACTGCGGACATCAGGGAGCTAAATGGGAGGAGTGTGGCTGCTGCTGGTGGAAAAGAAGAGTCCCATTCATTCCTCCCATACAAAATGTCCTGTGAGTCCCAGTTTAAGTGCTTCGGCTTCGGGTCAGCACAAAACTCACAGTTCACCGAGCGGAGCACGCACTTATTGTGCGAGGGAGACACAAGGGTCCTTTGTAAAGAGTCTGAGCTCGTGAACACTGAGGTTATTTATAACTACACAAGGTGTCGACCGCTCAGAAGGTTTTAAAGAACCTTCACACTCGCACAGCACCAGCCGGCCTCAGGGGGGCGCTCGGGAGTCGTGTCCACCCCAATCCCCACTCACTGACTTACTGATCCCTTGAGTCACAGCACTGGCCTGGTTGAACTGGTTAGAGTGGGGAAGTCAAACAAACGGCTGCTGAGGCCGATCCTACTAAAACACAACTTCGCCAACAATGTTTCTATGCAGTGGTTTTACTGGGGTGGCCCACTACAGATTGAACTGGGCTGGCTGTGGCCCCGGAACTTCCACTACTGACACAACTGGTTCTTTAACATCCCTCAGACATCACTAACCAAAGCTGCAGATAGATTTAAAGCATCTGTCCAGGTCTGAAGAAAAGCTTCTCGTCTCCCGGAACGGTTTGGACGAGTCAAGTTCCTTCAAGGTCTTCGTGAAGAAACCGACATAAATTCAGTTTTTGGCAATAATGATATTCATAGAAAGCTTATTGTCCCTCGTGCAGGACGGTGTTTGCTCCATCGCTCCCTGGTGGATATGGAAATACCTTTCTGAGGTAATATTCATGGGATGTTATGAGCCTGTGATTAAAGCAGGAAACCGACTACCACACATTTCAGAACGTTTTAATTTCAAATTCAAGCAACTCATAAATGAAAGATAAACAAATCTTTAAATAAACCAATGGATGTTTTGCTCTGAGAAACCAATTTTGTTTTCAAAGCACTTTTAGGGCTTGATTTGTTTGAGTTGATGCAATACGCACACACACACACACACACAGACACACACACACACACACACACACACACACACACACAGGGATCAGTCCACACAAAGACGTGTCCTCATCATTCAGATGATTCCTGAGCAGCCACAGAGGAATTGAGCTTTTATTGCCTCGGCTGATCAGCTTGACAGACAGTAATGAAATGAGTGACAGGATATTTCCCAGTAAAGAGCTCAGCCTCCGCACAGGAACCAGTCCAGAGTGGCTGTGCACAGGAAGTGATGGAGAGGAATTCATTACCTTACATGAACAGGAACCAGGAAACACGATGCAAACTAAAATCACTAAAATCACTGTTATGACTCAACTTTATTCAAACAGCTTCTCACAGATTTTCTCTAGATCTCATTCAGAAGATTCCTCTTCAGGACCCGTGATGTGATGTTTGACGTGTTTGTTCAAGATTGACAACGTGCAGCCTCGTCTAATAACCTCAGAGCTTGTGCTGGTTCCATTGAAAGCTTTCTAATGGGACTGCAAAATTACTGGGGAGACAGAGACACCCTCTGGTCTGTTGGTGCTGCAGCTGCATTGAGCTCAGAGAATCACAAACATCCATTTTCTCTTCTGGTTATACTTTAATATCACAAATATACCCTGTAATAAACTAAATGTTGTTATACAAATATAGAAAGTAGCCACACAGTAGTTAAAAACTTTATCTGAGGACTTGAAGCATTGCCTTAAAAACTTACTTTTACTTGTTTTGAGCCACTTCTTATAAATACACATAATTAGCTTTTGCCACTTTTAACTGTTTCCACTTTAAATGATGCATTATATCATTTTCTGACCTTAATTGATAAATTATAAAGCACTTTGTTGGAGCTGTTTTTGAAAGGTCCTCATCTTTATTATTAATTTCAGTGTCCAGTGAACATATTTATCTTTTATAAAATACTTTGATCATCAGATTCTGGTCAACCACATCCACTTATTTGAAGAGGAGGTGATGAAGACTCTGCTCTGAACCTCCGACAGCACCGTGGATAAATAAACATCTGTGTGGTCAGGCAGCAGCAGAGGGGGGGGGGGGGGGGGGGGACCCATAGAAATAAACAGCTGAAGACAGAGAGTAAATAAGGACGTGAGGGAAATAAGAGCAGTCGTTTCCACGTGTTCCTCTGAGCCGGGGGTTTAAGAAGCTGAAGACGAGCCTGAGAGGAAGGAGTTTCTCTTAATCACACAAACCCACCGGGAGGAGGAAACTTGTAAATTGAGATCTTGATCCTCCTGAGGTGGTTTTACTAGAACTTCAAGGTCCACACGTTCTATTTCCTTTGCTCTTTTTTTAATTCCGGATATTTTATTAGCTGCAGCAGGCCACACTCGAGGGGGCGCAATTTAATGAGGTGTGTGCGCCTGTGGATATTTGCGGGAGCCACCAAATCGTTTAGAATATACAGACAATTAACTGGAAAAGATGGAGGGAAGATGTTCACAGAAGAAAATCTACTGTGAATCGTGTTGTTTTATTTGTGAGAGAAGCTTTAAAAAGGGCTTTGTGCTTTATTCTGACTCAATTTCCTACAAAGATGTGTTTTTTGATAACAAATGTTGGTATTTATAGATTTTTCTAAATATGTTCAGTTGCTGACTTTGAATCAGTGGTTTTTCATTTATCAGATACTTGAATTTAATTTGTTAATTTTTCCTAAGCTTATTAAAAGTATAAAAGTGTATAATCTGTATTTGTTATTGCTACAAGCGAAAGACTAATTAATTATCATTTGTGCAACAAGGCTGCAACTAAAGCTTCGATTCATCAACGATTAATTTGCTGAATATTTTCTTGATGGATTTAAATTGTTAGTCTGTAAAATGGGATTTTATTTATCTAACAGCCAAAAAACACTTTGAAGTTTGTTTTTACAAGTTTTGATATCTTCTTTTAAAAATCAAAATCAGATTAATAAGTCAACAAAGGAAATGTGCAGGAAAACAATCAGGAAACGTCCCGTTGATCGGTTTAGTTCAATAACACAACTGTTTTTTAAATTAGAATTAGTATTAAACAGTAAAATAATTTTTTACAAGTGTAATACTACGTCTAGTATTGTTTTCATCCTGCATCTTATTGTCCATATCAAATATATATTTTGACTTTGGTGAAATAGAACCAGGCTCATTTGAAACTTTCATTCTGGGTTTCATTGAGGCATTAAAACTTCAAAATACCTGAAAGTCCCACAAACCCTGTCCCATCACGACCAGTTATAGAAATCTGTGTAGTTGGAGATTCATTTTCTCTTTCCAAATAATAAAATCTTCACTTTCGTCTCTTACATCCAGACGGTTTGGAGGATTTCAGTGTTTTATTATGTTATATTAAAACATTGTGGTCACAGATTTAGACGAGATGACTTATTTAAGATATGTTGACTCATCTCAGCGTGTGACTGCAGCTCAGATTTATTATTCATTTCAAAATGAAACATCAATGGGGGGGGGGCTCAGTGACAGAGCAAACTTATTTAATAAATACCGACTTGATTTGAAGTGTCGACGCCACAATATTCTACATAAGGTCAAAGCAGGTTGGACACTTTAAGTTCTTTCATTTGAAAAATCACAAACTCACAAAGCTCGGAGCCCTGTTGTCAAACTGGGAACTTTTATTAAGTTAATTCAAACCTTTCAGGAAATCAAATATGCAGCCGGCTCGTGAATGAAACGGGTTGATGTGCAGAATGTTGAACAGAAACTGAAACAGACGTTTTGTTTTCTCTTTTTTACTTTAGCCTCTTTAACAAGTAAAAAAAAAACCATGGACATTAAATAAGAGGCCGATTAAATACAGAA
This sequence comes from Pleuronectes platessa, assembly GCF_947347685.1. Lineage (NCBI taxonomy): Eukaryota > Metazoa > Chordata > Actinopteri > Pleuronectiformes > Pleuronectidae > Pleuronectes > Pleuronectes platessa. The sequence goes on along the minus strand of NC_070631.1, from coordinate 2,955,201 downwards.
GAAATGAAGTGTATTTATTTATTTTTACCTTTGTGACTTTGTGAACCTAAGCTGTTTGTGTCGGTGCTCAGTTTGGAAAACGTCCTGCGGATGTGATACGAGAGCTGCAGGAAAAAAAAGTCTGTGTCGGCGAAACTGTCAAAGTCCATTTCCCGGCTCAGCTCTCGTCCGCCTCCAGGTTGATGTTGTTACCGAACTTGGCGTAGAGATGGATCTTCAGATCCCCCAACACCTGCTGTATCCCCGACACCTTCTCCTCCAGGCCGCTGACCTCCTGCTCCAGTGCTTTCTGTTTGGAGATGGAGACACAGTCAGATAACAGACACTGAGATTTTTCTACAGAAGCAACAAAAGGCTTAAGACTATCTGTCAATAAAAGGCCTTCTTCACTTCCTGTCATTGTACAAAATGATGCTGCCATCTGGCACCTGTGAGGTTATTTGGAGCTGGTGTCTGGTTGTTGTGTGGAGCTGTGGTAACTAGTTTCTCCTGATACTGACAATCATGAGGCTTCTCCGATTTTTGAAAACATCAAGTAACCAAACTTTTCAGAGACCAGGACATTTCCTTCTATAAGAAATTGGTTTTCTCTGTCGAGTGTCTGGGCTCAGCTACAGAGACAGGGGTTAAGAGTTTAGAAATCCGAAAGGAGATTCAGGTAGAAAGAGGACAGTTGAGGTGGTTCCACCATCAAATCATGATGCCTCATTTGATTTGTGGTTTAAGGTTGGTTGTTTGGGGACAGAACCAGAACTCGCTGGAGGGACAACATCACCATCCCCAAGGAAAGAAAGCGTGGCTGAGGAAAAGGACATTTGGGACACCCTTCATGTCCCATCTGCTATAGAGGATGAGATTTGACCTAAGCTGCAGCCAGCCACCAGGGGGCCATCTAGGTGCTTTTGGCTTCACATTCACAGAGCTTTATTTACAGTCTATGTTGAAGACTTTCAAATCAAGCAGCTTGACTCAATGACTTTTAGTAGCTGTGTCATCAGAAGCACGTTCTGAAGGGAAGGGGAGAAAAGAACTATGTGCAAAAATGTGCAAGAGATAATCATCAGCGGACATAATGAGTGATTCCTCATCCAACGTGTGCAGCAGACTGCTCCACATCAATCAGGGCTTTTGTCTTGCGATGATGAAGACGTAAACACGAGGACGAAGAGGGACAAGAGACAGAACTGAGGACAAGGCCTGATGTAAAATCCCTCTGGGTCACCGCCTGCCCTCTCTGTGCTCAAGCAGCTGAGGAGCAGTGACCAGTGACAGTGCCTGGTTCCCCTCTCTCAGCTGCACTGAGGAGAAGCTCAACATTCCTTTATGAAAAATGCCATCTGGCTAAACAGCATGATCTGACACGAGTTGTTTTATTCTGTTCAATCTTATTTCCTATTCGATCTCACCTGCACCAACAAATGAATGAATCTGTGAAATACACTCATTTGTTTTTTGGCAGAGAGTTCGATGAGAAGATCGTTCTCTCCACTGTTCTCATGTCTGGAGACTTCCTGTTGTTTTTAACTGAGAGGTTTCCAGAAAGCAAATGAGCTATTTCTTTTTCATAAAACGTTGAATGATTCATTTAAACCTGTTTATGGACAAATCTACAGTTTGTACACATTCTGCTTCCGTCAGAAAATCCAGTCTGATAATGAAGAGTCAGCAACACACGAGTGAATCGTGAAATACTGGAACACGTATTTCTGTCTCTTCACGACTCGTAAAGCTGCCGTACTGTCTTCGTCAAAATATCTGCAATAAAAACGTTGTGCTTTTTTTGTGCTCCTCTTAAAAGGGTTTCTGTTGTTGTTAAGGGTTGTGTGTCCTTGGTGGACAGAAATCCAATCACAGTTCTTTGTACTGCAGAGAAGGACGTGCATTTTTCACATCTATTCTCGTTGATGTGGAAATGTGTTGGGTTCTACATGAAGTGAAAGAGTTTTGTGAGTTTTGTGTATAGATTAAACATTTCCTTATAACGTATAGATCAGAATTCCTTTAGGGTCACTGTGGCAGTTTTCAAATGGAAAACTCCAGGAAAGATGTCGTTGTGTGAACAGACGTATGAAGTCAATTAAACTTTGTATGTCAGAGCTTTTTGTGGCTGAATCATTTTTCGAATAAAACACAAAACTGAATCTTATCTGAAGGAAGGAACGTATAAAAGAAAAAATACTTCAAACTTAAAAGCAGCTGATTCATTTAAAAACATTCAGTTGAAGGAACATTGCATGAATATTTATTTAAAACAACTTCAGATCTGTAATTAATGGAATTCACTAGATTAAAAAAAGTCTACAAGGTCAAAAGTAATTTTCAAAAACACTATTTTGCTCAGGTTATCTTACACCAGCACGGAAAAAGTTTGAATAATCAAAATCTTTGAAAATATTTGTCACTAAGAAACGTTTGTTTCATTTATACTTAACTGCTTCCTGATTTAATTTTGCTTCAAAGAAATGAAAAAGGATCCATGAAAATATGTGTGTGAGCTGTTCTGCTGCATTTCCGGCTCTATTGTAATTTCTCTTAATCAATTGATCTTAATCATTTTCTGGAGGTGAACTGCTCGTCAACAGTTTCTTCATGAATCATTGTCTATTAAATTATCTCCCACAGTCCTTTCACTTGAAGACTCTGGTTTAATGGGGCTGTTTTACATATGATTGTTGCTCTAAAGAGGATGAATGAGCCTTGCACCCCCCACCTTGGCCGTCTCCAGCATCTCCTGCGTTTCCTCCTGGGTGTGGCTGATGAACACGTTCCCGATCTGATACGGGATCAGCTGACAGTCGTCGTCTAACATCATGAGGTCGTCGCTGGCGTCCTGCAGGTTCTGCAGCGATTTCTGCACGGAGACACGAGCAGGTCATTACAGAGCGACTCAGTGACGGCTGCTCACACACCAGTTTGAGTCATTCAGCAGCTGCTGTGCTCTTCACACACTCAATCGTGACTCATCTGAGCAAACTGAGTTTCAGAGGAGTCAGTCAGTGTTGATTCAGCTCGACAGTCACTTCACAAGCTGCAATTTGCATCGATGATTAATTATATCCCTTTTTAAGTGAGGCTACACTACAGATCAGAAGTAAGTAAATAAAGTTTAACAGAGCAGTGAATACACAAGAAGAAATTATCCAAACAGATGAATCACTGACTCTTAAATAGTTTCATTAAACACATTATAACCCTATAGTTATTCCTAGAAAGGCCTTCTGATGAACTGGAAACTGAATACAAGTATTAAAGATCAAGTTAACAGATATAATAATATGAGGTCTACACAGTGGAGCTCGACTCTGTGACTCGACGGTTTCCTCAACAAACACACTACTTACTTTCTTTGCCTCTATTTCACTTTTGAACTCTGACATCCGACTCGAGTTCCGGGCAAATTTATTGATCTTCTGCTGATCGTCGAAAGTGACGTTAACGTCTTCGACCGCCTGAGAACAAGAGAACATGAGCAGCGGTGGAAGAAAGTCCTCAGACCCTTATTCTAATAAAAGTACAAATACCACACAGTAAAAATACTCCAACTAAATGTACAGAATTAATTATCTAAGTGCCAGCAGTAATAAAATACATGTTGTGCAGACAAAGAGGATATCTTGTGCATCAAAATTATATGTGAGCATTTGTATTGAGAGAAAATAAGTGAAGAACATTTCAGTCAATAAGCACAAAGACATGGATAATTATATATTGTTGTGTATTGCTCTCCTCATGGGACTTGATGAATAAAATGAAAACATAGAAAGACACCGTTGTTTCTACTTATTACCCTAAAATGAAAGTAAACATGACAATGATGATAGTAAACCTTCAAATATTAGTTAGTAAGGGACAAACTCAAGTATTCATATCATTTGCGCTTCAGCTGATATATCCTCATCAGATCTTAGAGATTTTTATGAAATATGAAATATAAATAAACTAGGTAGCAGTGGAAAAGGAAGACATCTCCTTTAAAGCAGTTGAGAAGAAGAATCAAGAGTCTCTGCAATTAAATACTCATGTACAAGTACTTCAGGTTTGTACTTAATTATATAAGTAAATATAGTGAAGCTGATAAGTGGCACTGATTTCACTCTTTGATTAAACACAGTTAAATCCGCTGCTCCATCATATTTCACAGGCTCTGTTCGTCTAATACACAACTTCATATATCTTCAGTCATTAATATTTGAATCTGTATTAATATTTGTGTTCAACACTTTGCCTCCGTCTTTCTATCGAGTCCAGTCTGAGGCTAAAGCTCGAGTTATCGAGCTAAATAAAACAAACCTGTGAGAATGAACGGTCACTGCAGCTAACGTTAGCATGCTAGCTAGTGGTGGTGATGTTCTGACACTGTCATGTCACAGATGAGCCTCGTGACACCAACAATATTATTATTATTGACATTAATAGCATGCTAAGCCACCAGTTAGCCTATAAAGCTAACAGTCAACAAACTACAACTAAATACAGCTGCAGCATTAGCTTACATGCTAACATGCTAACGGTAGCTGCACGAGGGTGTGACTGGGTTTTTAAAAACAACCCTGACACCGGAAACGGTTTGTGTTTCTCCACGTGCACGTGAACACGTGTTTATTAAAGACTCGAGAGTTTGAATACACAAAAACACGGATCACGAGACGAGAGAATATTTATTAATAAAGATTATAAACTTACAACAGTTCCCTTCACTACGGCTGCCATCGCTGCTTCCTCGTCTGCTCAAAGGGCGTAGGAGATAACGCGAGAGAGCAGGTATACCGCCATCTAGCGGAACACAAAATATGGAGTCACAGTTCAATAACAACAGTAAAATGATTAGTTTCGTCATTTTTTACAGTTAAATATGAAATTCCTGTTATAGTTTGACATCACAGCTAAAGTTTAAATAACTTTGATTTAATTTAGCATGAAAATGGGCCCTTATCTCACAGCTTAACACTCAGAGAGTAAAGATATTACATTTTTAATCAATTTCATTAAAAAGTGACAACTCAGTCACTTTGGTTCCCATTTGTCATTTATCATACAAAGACGTATAAATATATATGTGTATACACTTGCTTTGAATGGAACAGACATGTTATTATATCAACCGGAACTGCAGCTCTGTAAATATACCTCCAGCAAACAGTACTACACCCCATTCCAAATATTTACCGAATACATCTGCAAAGCTGGAGCAGCATTCGTGCAGTTTAGGCGAGCTGCAGCACAAAATGTCAATAAATCTAAGGGAGAGCACCACATCAAAGATATGAGCTGCAGCAGAGTATCTTTAGTGCGCCATCGAGAAAAGTGATAAGTCTGAAATACTGTTGCCTTCGACCGGACTTAAAATCAATGGGCTGTTTGTCAGCGTCGTGCAGATAATAAAACTAGTAGGCCGCTCTGCGTTGGTACATCATGAAGAGTTTGCTTGAGGTCCCTCGGCTGCGTGAAGTCAAACGTGCACAACCCAAACAGGGGAATCCAACTCCCACCTCCATGTGCAAGCTATAGGCCGCACAATCCAAGCATTGTGTGCGAGGATTCCAGGCCTTGTCATGATAAAGTCAATAAATACAGCAGAGGGGGGGGGGGGGGGGGAGAATAAAATAATCTGTGGTTTTGGTTTATTTGAATGAACAATCTTTGGGGTTAAAGGCGAGTAAAACAAAACAACAGAAAATGAGGGTGAAGCAGCTTCAATCAGTCTGGATCTCCACAGAGACAAAGGAAACGTGAGGATGAGGATGGTAACAGGAGGAAGAGGCGACTTGATGAGCTACAGTCACTCTGTGTTTGATGACTGACGTCCTCTGTGTGGACTGATGCATTGACAGACCCTCAAAGACATTTCCAACAAGTGACCGTGTGGAGGAGTTTGAAGACGGGTGATTTCATTACTGAGCTCATTGTCTGTCTTGATTAACTGAGATAATAAAGACGTTTCTTGATTCTCTTGTTGCAAATGCAACACAGCTTTTTTTTCTATTATCAAATAATATCAAAGGTAATAGAGTTGATTCGCTTTCTTTGATTTATCATGAGCCACAACAACCCCCAGATTGTAATGATCTAAACAATAAAATGCTGAAAGTTATTTTTTAAACCATAGTGTTCAGATTAAAGGAGCAGGGTTGTGTTTATTTTTGGTTTTGGCCGTGTGGAAAGGTGCCAGACTCGTATCCTTAACACACATCCTGCTACTTCCAGCTACGTTTGTCAACAGAGCCGCAGATGCAGCAGCTTATTAACTGCGCGTTTGATCAGAGCAGAACTTCACCGTGATCTTGTCGGAGTGTCTTCTCAGATAAAAGATTATTGTGACCTAATCATGTGCTTGTACCAGTGAGCAGCGATGGGCTCGTCACTGGAGGAAATCCAATTGATCACCTGAAAACCGTCCCACCCTTTTTAAAGCACACATAAGACAGCCTGCTGACAACAGCTGGAGCGACTCTCTGACACAGTCACAGACACTTACAGGATCTTTTTTTTTTCTGCTGGAGGGTTTCACTGGACTTGACTGGCAGAGGTGTAGCAAGGTAAGACTTCTCAATGATACTGAAATTAAGAAAAATATGAGAGGGGGTTTCATGAATACTTTATCTGTGTCCTTATCGATGCAACATAACAAAGTTGTGTTTCTATTTGTTTCAGTGTGTTTCAGTTGAATCTGAACTGAACTGGGATAAAAATGGGAAACGAGCAGTCCACCCAAAAAGGGGTAACCCAGGTTAGTCCACACCAGGCCTGACATGTTACCTGTAAAGCATCTGTAACTCCTTTAACTCTGCTGCCTCTTAATCTGCTGTACGTGGGACAGAAAGTCTTTGTCTGCTGCTTTTCCAAAGTTTCCTGAAATTGTGGTGTGTTAAGTTGTTTGTTTACAGTCTTATCTTGCTTGTACACGATGTGTCGTGTCGTGCACGGCTTGTACTGGTTATTTATTCTTTTCCTGTATTACTTTCTGTGTAGAATGGAAAAGTTCCCGAGAAGCATGAAAATGGATCAGCCAACGGCGTCACTGCAAACATCACATCGACTGGAATTGATATCAATGGTGAGAGACATTTTCTTTTCTTTTCTCATTAAGTTAAATAAAGGAAAAGTGATAAATAACAACAATGTCTGCTCTGAAAATGTGTTTTCTTAAAATTTGGGGATTCTCAGGCTGAAATATTATGATTAACCTTGAACGGTTCTATTTAATTGCTTCTTGTTTCGTGGGAAAAACTAATTTATCAGCGTGTGACAGACGAAACCACAAGATGTGTCCATGTCCATGTTGGATCAGTCCCCTGGTCTCCTTAATACTCTGCAAACACAGTGACTCCCAGCTGGATTGTCCCGTCAGGTTTCCAGTGAAGGCGTTGTCCCCAGTCACTGACATGGAGCCACTGTTTGACCTGTCACAGTTTGATTAGTGCTGAAATACAGTCACATTCCCACTGGAGCCTGAGTTTGTCTAAGAGCTCATGTTGACGCCTGAGATATGGATTCTACTTTCTCCAGTTGACCAGCCCATGTTTACATGCTCAAGTATAATATTGGATGTGCAGAGATTAATAGAGATGTTAAACAATAAAAACTGTGAATTGGTTCATCGGTGTTTGCATATGTTGTTATTCAATAAGTTTGAATATTGCAATTCAGGCAAAAAATACAAATTCAGGAAGAAAAACAATCATCAGTAACAAGTTCTCCTATTTTTTAAACATCTACATAAACATTTGTTCCAGTTTTTTCCCATACAAAATAGTGTGGTCTCATTAAAGGAGCTATGATGAAATTATTTTTGTCAGTTAATTAAAAAATACATTTATAGATAAAAGTTCCTCAGCACAGCACGAAAGGAGGGGAAGTCATTAAGCCAACTCTCAGAATGTTTGTGAATTGAAAGAGTCGTCACTCTGTTTCAACCAGATCGAACTCTATAGTTTGAAAGATGCTGCATGAAACTTTTCTTCATACACTGATCCCTTGTTTTTTTGTTGCAGTTAATACTGAGACCAAGTTCAACCAGAGGAACGAGGCCTTCAACCTGGACCTCGCCACGGAATCCACAGAGCCGGACTTTGTGGTCGTGGACTCGGAACCCGCGGAGGCCCAAGTGGTTCCTGAAATCATCGAGGCCGTCGTCAAGGTGGTGGAAGCCAAGAGGAGTAAATCAGCTTTTGGCAAAATGTTCAAGAAGAAGCCAGAACCTCCAGCTGAGGTCGTGAAGGTCGAACAACCAGAGAAGTCAAACGAAGACGTAACGGACCAAAGTCCTGCTGCTGCTGATCCAGAGCCGGTGAGTAGATCTACTGGTTTAACACATGATATCTACTTCCTTACTGTCAACCAGCCCAATAAACTGATTCTACTTTCAAGCATTGATAGCTTCAATACTAAAATCCCTTGAGTGACTCTGTCTTCACAGTCACTGTCGTCTGCTTTGAGTCAATACTTGAAACAAATGTGTGTTAATCTACAACTGATAATAATCCTCACACAATTCAGTTTATTCCTGTTTGACCTAAAGAGCCCAAAGGTTTTAGGAAATAATTAATCTTAGAGTAAACTTTTATATTTGATGTTTTTTAGTTAAAAATTACCTTTTCAGTATGAACTAATGGTCTTTATGGGTTTCATCTTTCTATTTTGACTCATTAAGTTTATAAAAAAAACAGTTTTTGTTCTGCAATAATCTAAAAAACAATCCAAACTGATCAAACAGCATGAAATCACTTAGATTTCCTTGACACCTTCACATTAAGCAAAAATATTACTCACAAAAACATACTGCAAAAAGAAACCACAAAATAATTCCATCACAGAGAGACCACACAAATATGAACGCATGTAAAATGCATTGCAAAACATTTATTCTGCATTAAAGACAGAATTACACCAAGAGGTATTTATTAGTTGATAATATATTTATTAATTCTTGTTTAATTCATTCACAGTAAACACTGCATGTGAAAGTCATTAAAGTAAAAAATGTAATCCAACATCTAGAGATTTAAATCAACATCTCACTGACACAGGAACAGTTTGATTTGAGGAGAACACTAACAACTTGCACAATAAATCAAACTTTATAACTTTTAAGATTTCCATTTAAGACGGTTGTGTTTCCATTCACTTTAAACACACAGTGAGATCAGGAACACGGTGGTTGTTTTTTTGTCTCGGAAGCAAAAAAACCAAATGTATTTTATCTAAACAAAAATGTAAATTTCTACGATAAAGGAGTTGAACCCGTTCGGAGAAGAAGAAGCTGCTGTAGTGATCGTCACCAGGAACCAGGAGGAGGTGGAACCTCCGGGAACAGCCGACACGTCTACACAAACCGACGCTAAAGTCGAAGTCGATATCGCGACGCAAACCGATGAAGATGAAGACACGACTGCGATGTCGCCTGAGGACCCGGCGGATGATACAGTTGTGATAGAGTCAGTGACGACGGGAGAGTCCCTGGATCAGTGTGTTGTCATTGCTGAGGAGGCTGTGGAGGAGGAGGCCTCTGACTATCCGACATGTGGGATCATCTGTGAAGAGGTGATGGTGATGGAGGACGATGAGTTTGAGAATATTACGTTCAGAGCAGATCTGGTGGAGGTGATAGAGATCGGCCCGTGCTCCGCAGAGGACGAGAGTTTCAATGCACCCGAGGAAACTGAGCTAGAAATCGCTACGGAACCAGAATCAGACCCAAACAGATCCGTGACAGAAGAGGAAGAAGATGAAACTGTGTCGCTGGAGGTGCAGCATCCTAAAGTGGTGGCAGATTTCATGGAGCTGGTTTTCTCTTCTGTTTCTGTCTCAATCAACCACTTTGCAGTGGATGAAGCAATAACTGAAGAAAACGCTGAAGCAGCTGGAGACGTGTCAGCTGGTGTGGAGCTGATCGGAACGCCAGAGCCCCAGGAAGAAAATGGCGCCCCCTCCCTGTACGAAGAGATCCTGACTGCGGTGCTGGGAACCATCTGTGAGGAGACAAATCCTGAAAACCAAGACACATCTGGAGAAGAACCTCCTGTCCTGACTGAGACAACGATTCAGGTTACGGAGGAATCGGCCCATGTCGTGGTCACATCTGATGAGGCCGTTGCACCAGAAACAAGCGACCAAGACAAACCGAGCCCCGTGATTGACGATGAAGCCTCAGAGAAGTGTGGCGAGGAAGAGATCACCACCGTGGAGGTTTCTCCCAGTGAGCTCATCCCCACCGAGGAACTCCCTGAAGATGAGACTCCAGAAATCATCAACGCTGAGATTAGTGAAGGACCAGAAACAGTTGACGAATCAGAGCCAAGTCCTGCTGTTGTCCCTGGAGGTGATGAGGTGATACCAGAGGCAGCAATTGATCTCCTCGCTCGGCAATTTGTCGTCACTGTTACCATCCATCAGGAGCCTGCGGCACATCATGAAAACCTGGTGGAAGAGGAGGTGATACCAGAGGCAGCAATTGACCTCCTCGCTCAGCTCTTTGCCGTCACTGTCACCAGCCCTCAGGAGCCTGAAGCAGATCATGAAAACCTGGTGGAAGAGGAGGTGATCACTGCAACAGTCTTCAAGCCCCTCTCAGCAGAACACGAAGTCAGCCTCACAGTTCCAGAAGAGCCTGTGGACGAGATAAGTGTCCCAACCAAAGACGAGAGATCTGCCGAGCAGTTGAATGAAGAAGCTATAGAGGCTTTGTCCAAGGAACTCGATGCGGTGCCTGAAAGTCCAGAGGAGGAAACCGCAGTTTTCAACGCTTCAGAAGAACCTGAAGAAGAAAGTAACGTAGAAGAGGAAAAACCTGACGTACCCGAGGATGTTCCGGCACAAACTGAAAACATCCAAACACCAGAACAACTTCTACTTACCTCAGAGGAACCTGCAGAAGAAGATCCAAGCGCTTGTGAGGAAGAAGCCACCACCGAGGTGTTGGAGAAGACTCTGGAAGCCGTGGTTGAAGCTGTTCTAGAGAAGCTCGAAGTCACAGAGAAGATAGTCGAGGAAATTGTAGAAGTTCTGTCTCAAAATGAAAGCATTGAAACCCCCGAACAAATTATCAGCATCTCAGAGGAACCTGCCCAGGAACATCCAAGACCATCTGAAGAAGATGCCACCACACAGATGTTGGAGAACACACTAGAATCAGTCGTTGAAGCTGTTTCCGAGTTGCTTGAAGTCAGGGAAAAGTTAGTCCAGGAATCTGAAGAGGTTTTGGCACAAACTGAAAGCATCGAGACATCCGAACAAATTCCTCTTATCTCAGTGGAACCTACACAAGCTGATTTGGAGAAGCTTGAAGTCACGGAAAACATAGTGGAGGAACCCGAAGAGGTTTTGGCACAAACTGAAAGCATCGAGACATCCGAACAAATTCCTCTAATCTCAGTGGAACCCACACAAGCTGATTTGGAGAAGCTTGAAGTCACGGAAAACATAGTCGAGGAATCTGAAGATGTGTCTGTGACGCCAGTGGAAGCCCCAGAGGAGTCCGAGCCGAGTTATTCAGTCCACGAGGAGGAAGAGGAGAAGGTTGTGATTGATGAAGAAGCTCCACCTGTGAGTGCAGACTTGAGTGGGTCACCGGCAAAACCCGAAGTGCTCGTGGTAATCTCAGATACGACTGAGGATGAAGTTGCACAGGAGATCACACCTGAATCAGCCACTGAGGAAGAAATCTCAGTATTTAACGCTTCGGAAGAACTTGAAGCAGAAAGCAACGTAGAAGAGGAAAAACCTGACGTACCCGAGGATGTTCTGTCACAAACTGAAAGCATCCAAACACCAGAACAAATTCTACTTACCTCAGAGGAACCTGCAGAAGCTGTTCTGGAGAAGCTTGAAGTCACGGAAAAGGTAGTCGAGGAATCTGAAGATGTTTTGGCACAAACTGAAAGCATCGATACACCAGAACAAATTCTTCTTATCTCACTGGAACCTACAGAAGCTGTTTTGGAGAAGCATGAAGTCAAGGAAAACATAGTGGAGGAACCCGAAGATGTGTCTGTGACGCCAGTGGAAGCCACAGAGGAGTCCGAGCCGAGTTACTCAGTCCACGAGGAGGAAGAGGAGAAGGTTGTGATTGATGAAGAAGCTCCACCTGAGAAGACAGTCGAGGAAATTGTAGATGTTCTGGCTCAAAATGAAAGCACTGAAATACCAGAACAATTTATCAGCATCTCAGAGGAACCTGCACAGGAAAATCAAACAAACAATTCCCCGGAGGTTCCAGTCGAGAGGGAAGCCGTGGCCGAGTGCGTCGAGGCCGTTCTCGAGACCATCGAAGAAGAACTCATCGAGGAGGAGGCGACTGAGACTTCAGAGGAGGTCTCACCAGAGAGCGACTCGACAGAATCATCAGCTGACTCACAAAGTGCTGAAGCTAGAGACGGTTTGGACTTGGACTCTTTACGTGAGAAGCTGCAGTCGGCCTGTGTGTCAGTCGTTGAGTCATCCACGTACAGTCTGGGCGGTTTAGAGATCCTGACTCAGGGAAACAGTTTCACCATCAGCATCCACGTGGCGCCCAAGACAGAGCAGCAATAACAAATTATGAAAGGAATTCTTTTTTGAATGTCGTTTTTTTGTTTTGAACAAATACCGATCTACCTCATCAGGACGTTGTGCTTTATGTTTAATGTTTTGCAATAAAATGATAAAAATGAAAACTCCTCTTGTGTTTGTCCCTAATTTATTGATATTATCTCGACAAATAAACTTTGCTCGTATGAAAATGTATCAAAAAGAGAAATAAACCCGGTCGGTGTTGTACTCTACATGTGTGCGCTATAAGGACACAGCAAGGTATTTGAGTTTTCTGACATTTCTCAGGACATAACTCTCACACATTGTTGAATATCAATGAGTGAGGGGTGGGACACACACATTAATAAAAGGCTGATTGTTGACAATGCCCCGAGTAGGCAGAGGCATGGTTGGAATTGTGCTCCCCTCTCAGTGCTGCCGATTAAGACACTCACTGTGCTTGCACATCAGCTCCGCCGCTGCAGCATCACCCTCAAAGGCCGATTCTTTGTGTGATGGTGTATAGGAGACAGCGACAGCCGACCTAACGCCAGAGGCCCAATCACCACCGGAGCCCGACTGTGGTGTGAGCGCCGACGCAGGACCGGAGGAGGACAACCCCCCCGAGACTGACGCCAGTCAAGCTGAGGAGAGCGACCCGGACGACAACCCAGTTATGAACTTCTTCAAAACACTAGTAAGTGATTCAGGAAACAAGAGATTGATATTTTCTGATTTGCTTGTCTTGTGAAATCAACGGGAAAGATTCGTAGTTCAACTGCTTTAATCGAATTGGGAAGAAAACCTTGTTATCTTCGGTTATTACTGAACCACACAGCTAATGGAACATCACAGGTCTCATTCATTTTGCTGGAATTATTGTCTGAAGGTTTCAAAGCTGAGACGTTTGGTGACTAGTCTGATAAACTGGAGATGGGAGATAATAAATCAACCGGTGGCGACGTCAGACAGTGTTTCATCTGTACTCGTCTGTTTGTTGGGGTTTATGAAAGTGGCAGTTTAAAGGTATCAATAACACAATAATAACAACAACAACAAGCAGCGATTGTGCTCCTCTTCATCACGCTGCCTCTGGGACTGCTGCGGGGTTTAAAGAGTCCCCATCTCCCCCCCGGGGGCCCATGCTAATAATCGAGGGTTTGAACATGCGGGAATGTGGCGGCCTATTGTTCGGCCCCGGAGCGTGAGCTCACAAGGGAGGCCTGTGCGGTCGGACGTGGAGGTTTGTGAAGACGGGAGCGAGGGCAGGCCTACGCCATCGCCGGAGCACAATGGCCGTCACAATGACAGCGCATGTACTGTATGTGCTCTGTCAGGGAGCTCAGAGTGGCCTCAGTGCGCCTGAGTCAGGCCGCAGCACAGAGGCCCATGTCTGCCTCCGGGAGAGGCTTCTGTTTTATTCAAATAATTATTATTCTGTCCCCGTTATAACTGAATCCTCTGTTTCTGAGTGTTCCGGCTTCACTACCAGCGGCAACACAACGCTCCATGATGCTGACACACACTCATAATAACACTTGAGGAACTTAAAGGTTTTAACTTTCATACTATAACTTTTTCTTCATGCGCAGGTGACTCCCACTAAAACGTCCAAAAAGGAAACGGCCACTCCAGACGCCGCAAAAGACCAGGTGACCCGATGACATCACAGATCACATTACACCACATGATCGCTTGCTTTTATTTCATTTGCTCTAATTGCTTTATTTCCTTAAACCTTATCAGTTAATCCCATATTGTTAATGATCATTTGATTATGGAACACCAGCTGCTACAGGTGCAAGTCCCTGTAACCAGCCTTTCTTTTCTGTTGGACCATATCTCTGTGACATTTTAAAGGGACAAGCTTTTACTCGACATGTACACAAGCTTCTTTCTTTTTTTTTATTTGGGGCAGATCTTTATTTGCTTTGGTTTAACTTCACTCGCTAACTGCTTCCTCTTTCTGTTGCCAAATAGTCCCAGCAGGAGACCCACCCAGCGGCAGCCACCACTGTGAGCATAGAACCCTGAACTGGTTTTTTATTTCTATATGAGATCCTGAAACACTTCCAAAACATCACTGGGTTCAGTTTGACACCTTATTTTCTCATTTGTCTGTTTACGCACTAAATCACATTTTTAATTGCTGATATTTGATATTATACGTCGCCTGAAATTGACTAAAATGCTATTTGAACGTTCTCTCTCCATCTTGCACAGACTGCACAAGTCTCCGAGCCGCCTGCAGCACCCAAAGGAATGTCCATCCCACCTCCTCCTCCTCCAGAGCCACCGAAGATGGAAATCAGGGGAGAAGCAGCTGCCAAACCTGCGAAGCCGACACCCAAAGACGAACCGAAGGCGGCTGCCAAGCAACCCGAGCCCTCGAAAGGAAAAGCTGCCAAATCTGCTTTCGGCAAATTCTTCCGTCCAAAGGTAAATAAGTGGAGATGACAAGATGAGAGCATGAGGGTGTGAGGTTATGACGTAGTGTGAAACGTGCTGTATGTGAAGTTGAGGTGAAGCTAGGGGTCAAGGCTTCCAAAGACAAGGCTGCTGCAGCACGTGGAGCCGAGGCCCCGGCCCCGACCCCCGGCCCCGACCTCGGCTCAGCCTGCTACTGACTGAACCACAGCTGGTTGAATGGTTTTCTGGAGGAAGAGACCGAACAATGTGCTTCAGACACTATGCAAAGAAGCATCGGCCTCCTCAGTTCAACTTGCGACCACTAGGTGTCACTGGAAAATGGACTCAGATCTTTGTTTCTACCCCAGTGAAGAAACACATTCCCATTATCGACGTGGTGATTCATTTCATTTCAACTTTGACATTTTGACAAATCTATTCATTTTTGCAGACTTGCCCGGAGTTAGATGAGAAGATCGAAGTCTAGCTCATGTCTGAGCTGAATCCAGGCAGCAGTTAGCTTAGCTTAGCATAAATACTGGAAACGATTGTTTGTTTGATTGTCAGTTGGATTACGCAAAAACTAGTGAGCGGATTCCCACAATATTTGACAGAAAGATGGAACATTGGCTAAGAGAGAATTTGCTAACTTTTGACATGGATCGGGACAAAGGGGTGGATCTATAAATGTTTTATCACTCTTGTTAGATAGGTCATAAATGGATAGATGCAAAAATCGGACAAAATTAGTAGATTTATATCTGAGCGTGCACAGCTGAGCGCCTTCAGATTCAAATCTGGATCTAGCGGATTGAAATGTGGTTTATTTCAGCTACTGTACAAGTACGTCTTGAAACCTGCGACTCCCACAGATGTGTAGCTGAGATAATATGGATTCACTAGAAGTAATAGATTCTATCCTCAACAGCTTTAGAACTGTTCAAATATTTAAATAGCCTTCGCAGATGTATGCTCTCTACGTGTTTATGTCATAGTTTGGTTTTCTCATCTAAGGCTAATGATTTAAATATCTAAATGTCAAACTGTTCCTTTAAGCAGTTCATGCAGGTCGTCTTTCATCGTCATACTAACACACTAAGCTGTTCTCAATGTAAATATTTCATGCATTGTGAGGCTCTGGGTTAATCGTCGTTGTTGCTTCCTGTCTGTCTCGTTGACCTGTCCACTAACGATATTAACCCGTCCCCTGTCCTGCAGACTGTCCCAGACACTCCACCGGCCGCAGTGCACGTAGAGCTGCAGCCAGGTGTAGAAGAACAGGTAAAACAGGGAGTCTGCTCTCTCATCGCAGCTCTGCAGGGAAAAACTGTGTTCATGTACTCTGGTGTGTCTCACCAGCAACTCCTCACATAATGAGCATATCATGTCTGTGCTGCACAACAGACACACTGTCCAGTGAGATAAAGCATATTCAGTTAACTCAGATTTAAACCTACTCTGCAGGAGACACCTGAGGAGGCGGCAGAGGCAGGTGTAGAGGTCCAGGTAAAGAAGGGTTCCTAATGTTGCGGGGTTTTTATGATTATATCAAATCAACATCTTGTGAATTAAATGGATCTTTTGCTTTTGGATTAATTTGCATTTGCTCAGAGTGAAAATAAGGTAGAAGATCAGGAGAAAGCCGAGGAGGTGGAACAGCCAGTTGTAGAGGAGCAGGTAAATCAACGAGAGGTGATCGGGATTATTATAACTATGTTTACTTCTTCTCTCTGCAGACACCTCTGATATGATGCTGATTTAATATATGATAAAATAGTTCTTTATTAATTTAGGTAAAAACTTCACTTTGCAGTTTGTAATTAGTAATTTACTGAAGTTTAAACACCCAACCTTTACTGCAGGTGGTAGATGGAGAACCAGAGTCAGTGGAAGAAGCCGAGGTAAAATAAAAGAGTTCGACATTTTGGGAAATATCCTTATTTGCTTTGAAATTTAGATTTTTAAATTTCAAAGACCCTGAATATCTATTTCCTGTCGCTAAGCTAAGCTGCAGCTGTCTCTTCATATTTTATTGATTCTCTTATTTCCCAAAATGTAAAATCACCTCTTTAAAGAAAGAGAATCTCTTACTTCTCCCTTTTCTTTTTCTGAATTTCACATTGTTTGGTTGTGCATGATGTTTTGGAGTTCTTTCTTCTTACAGGGACTGGAACTGATGATTTCTGTTTCCGCCCCCCCTCTGCTGTGACCTCGGGGTATTTTCTCTCCTCTTCTTTCCCGTGCAGGTGGCAGATCACCCCCCCTCTCTTGCTCTGTCAGCTTCCATGATGGCCGTGCCTTCAATCTGTCGATAGCTCATGATCTGTGTATTTCCTCTCCTCTGCCGCTTTGAAAACAGAAAGTGGATCCCTCAAAAGCCGGCACCCTGGAGGCCGCCGCGAAGCCAGAGCCGCCGCCGCCTGTTCAGGAAGAGAAGAAGAAAACAGGCTCCAAATCACCTTTCCTCTCTTTCTTCAAACCCAAAGTAAGAACCGGTTCATTCCTTTTGAAATATCTGAACATCTCTGAGTGTGAATCATGAGCACAAAGGTGCAGGAAGCTCCACAGCAGAAGCACTGAAGCAGTGAAAACATGATTAACCAGATGATTTCATTAATTATATCTGGTATTAAAAGTCCCTTTCTTCATATTTGAGAATCATAATGACCCATCAGTGCTTCTCATCGTCCCTCATCCCTTAATGCAACTTCAGATATCATCTCAGAGTCACATCTGCATTGAACCACTGCAGCACATGAGACGTTTTGAACCTCTGTGTCTCATGATGTCTTCCACCTTTCAGGCTGAACCCAAGAAGGACCCCCCCGCCCCGGCGGCCGCGGCAGCAGAGGCCGCTCAGACGGTCAAAGCCAAGGAGGAGCCCAAAGCAGCGGCCAAGTCAGCGGAGGTGGTCGTAGAAAACAAACAAGCTTCTGTGCCGGCGGCAGACGATGCAGCCAACGCTCCCAAGAAACTGGAGAAGAGGAACTCCATCGGCCATTTCTTCAAAGGCTTCGTAAGGAGATTCATCCTCACAGCAACATACATGCACATAAACACACTCATCATTATAATATGTTTGAATTGCTTGTTATTGCAATATGTGGCTTCATGACCACAAGATGGCAGCAGCAGCTCACCCAGTCATTAAACCTGTGGAATTTGATTTTTAAAACCTCACAGTTAATAAACTTGATTTTGTCCTGAGGGAAACTTAATTACACACATTTTATGCACCGATTAAGTTTAGTGACGTGAGAAGAGAGGAAACTGCAAAAGCACTTTTGGATGAAATCACTTTTCACTAGACGAGATGAGACAGAGAAGAATGTGAATGAAAGAAACCCCTCTTTGATTTGTCTCCCTCTGAACCTCAGGGTGTGAAGCGTCACTCGACAGACGCCGGAGTCCAGGCTGAGCCGGCCGTCGCTGCAGCAGCAGAAAAGACCAAATGAACCAACAATGAAGTTTCCTTGTACAGTTTCTCTCACTCCATCTCCATCTCCATCTCTCTCTCTCTCTTCCTCTCTCTTTCTCATCCCCCCCTTCAGGCTCTTTATTCACTTTAACGACACTCTATGTTACGGTTTGGAACGTGGCAGCGGGAGAGGGAAGGGACTAGAGGACAAATGGATAAAAGCAAGTGAACAGTTGGAACTAGTGGCAGGTTGAACGTGTATGTATATCTATATATATATATATTAGGTCATATAAAATGTCTCGACAAGTATCGCAGGGTGAGTGTGAAACCTTTTCCAAAGACATTTAATGTGACTTCGCTCCGATTCCTGCAACCTGAGGCGCCGGGACTTTACGAAAAACACAAAACCACGCTTTGCCTTTACCGATTAATTTAGTCTGAAACGTTTAAAATAAAACATATTGTCATTTAGCTTCATAGCAGAAACAAAATAATCATACCTGGAGGAGTTAATGTGATAAGAGCTTCGTCTAACAAACTGCACTTATAGACTTTATTAATCCACGAAAGCTACGTGTACACTGAAGCACATGCAGAATCATAAGGGGAAACCACAATCTTTAGTGTGTCTGCAGGAAGCTGATTTTTAAGTATTTGTGTTAACAAATGCAGCCGCGGTGGCAAAATGGTGTCGTTGCGAAATGTGTGTTGTTGTCGTGCCTCCAGACGTCATAGTCGTCATAAATCACAGACAAGTAGCTTTTAATTTGTTAGCAGCACTTTGTGTCGTGTCATTAAACTGAAGTCTCACTGTGTGATATGTGCTCTTGTTTGCCTTCGTGTGTGCGTGTATGTGTAACTTCAGTTTTCTCGAAGACAATAAATATGTATGTAAGCATTTGTCTATTTATTCTTCATGAGCGCGAACAACAATGGATCGGTGGAAGTCGATCACACTTAATATCTGGGTGTCGCAGCGACTGGAGAAGAATGTCGCTCATCGGGTTCGGCAGCTAAATATGACAATAACTCATCAGCGCTCACATCAGAATCCTTAAATGCACCGGAGCAGTGGGTGTGACACAAATACTGTGAGTCCTCTGTGTTTATTTGTGTATCTGACAGAAAAGAGACAAAGATCTGACCGACGTGCACAATTACTGATTCAGAAAAGTTCACATCCAAGTCATTCCAACATGTTTTTGGTTAAAATTCACCAAAGTCAATTTCTACTGACCTCTACAATAGCTTATGTTTTATTCGCCTCCTTCCTCTCACTGTTTGAAAGTGAATGGGAGGTTCATCACTGACATATTTGCGTCTGTGTGACCGAGCCTGAAGAGACTGGATGTTTTTTAAGACTACTGACAGGAGAGGGGCACTTCAGGGGCCAATCAGATTCCAGCTGTGCCCCTCTGGCCCCACCCGTAGATCCACCCCTGCGGACATAGTCAACAATGTTAAAAAAAAAGGATAAAAATATTCAAAATAATATAGAAAACTGATCGACCCTCATTTGTAGCTCTGACAGACTGAAGGTTGATGCCTGGACATCAATATTCTCTGAGATGTGTTTTGGGGATAAAACATATAACGCAAGATCAAAGAACTTGTATATTTAAAATCAAAGCCACACCTCAATTCTTACTTTCACTTTTATGATGTAATATCTATGATTGACGGCTCAGTGTGTTGGAAGGAAGTGTGTCAGATACCCACGTCTGAGACCCCCCCCGCCCCCCGCCCCATTAAGGGATGAGTCATGGCCCCTGAGGGCAAAACTCCCCCTGCTCATTTGCTCCTTTGTCATCAATGAGTGGTTATCTGCTCGTATTACTCTCTTTAGTAGGTGTGATCTGAGAAATGTCCGTGGCACTGAAGTTGAAGAAGGCTGCTCGGTTCATGTCGGCCGTATTTTCCCCCTGATGGTTTGTTTCACATGAAGATGCAGAGCACATGTTCTCTCACCAAACACAAAGTGCACGGCTCGGGGAAGAGGAGGGGTTTTATAAAAGAGGGTTAATGACACAGAAATATCGATTCTATAGATCAATTATCCCGACATCCTGTGAACAGCATGTGCTCACACAATATTTCAACCGAACCCACAACAGAAACCTGAGATAGAAATCTACAGAGAACCTCACAATCACTTCCTGACGTCTTCTTATTTAATATTTGAGGTTGCGGACGAGGTTGAACGCTGCATTTCCCTTTATGAGCTTTTTAAAGGGGAGACATTTCTTTATGTGAAACGTTGAGAGCAGTTCAGTTGGATGAGGTCCGGTCCCTCCTCTCTGCACAGACGATAACGAACTGAGGGTCTTGTAAAATAGGACACAGCTATAGGTATGGATTAAACCCTGCAGACTGTGTCACTGCACGAGAGCGGCTCGGCTCCACCGCCGTGTTGCTGCAGTTCATCCCAGGACAATGCATGAAGCTGTGTGAACGCCCAGGGCCCAGAGAGGGTGGGGCATGGGCGGGGAGGGAGGGGGGGGGGGGGGGGGGGGGGGCAGTGTGCAGGGAGGCTCGACAGGAGGCCTGCTGTCAGGACTAATGTGCATCACGGCACTGCTCAGTGGTAACAGGTCCGTTCTGCTGCTGGACCACAGAGTGAAGAGAACCTGAGCCTCTGAAAGATGTGAGGCAGGGATTCTAATGCAGATTCTCTCTATTCATGTTTAAAGGAATCTTACATGTGTAGTCTGAATAATAGTGACTTCAACTTTTAGTGCGTTTATTCAAAATACCTTGGTGATACCCAGATATTCATATTAGTGAGAGGATTGTGTTTTAACAACACCTGAAAGATGGACACATGAGGGATTGACTTTACTCAACACTTTGTAATTCATGAGGTAAAAAATCAGTTTTCTATTTAGAATAAGAATCTGGTTTTATTGCCAAGCAGGTTCGCCCATACAAGGAATCTTCTGTGGTGTATTTGTGCAAGTGTAGATATAAGAAAGATAAAAATAGGAAACAAAGACAAAGTTAAATATAAAAACCTCTGCCAGTAAGAGAACTTGAACAATGCAGAAACGATGCATTTATGTTTTTCACCGAGGCATTTGAGTTAGTTCCTGAATTCAATCTTTGTACTTGTGTTTTCTCTTTATTCATAGTTATTCAAAATAAGGTTTAATAGATCAATTAATTAGAGTTTGATAATGACGTCTCAGGAATCATTGCCAGTATTTTAACATATGAATATTATAAGCTCAATTCATTATCTTTATCTTTATTGGTCGGTCTCTAAATAATATGAAAATGTTATGTCTTTTTTTTAATCTATTATAATCTTTATAAAGTCCATTATAAGTGCTGCTCTCATCCTATTTGAGATTACTTGTTATTGTTGATATCTTTTGTTAACATGTGCAGATTAACTGTGTGCGTCTCTGAAAAGCAAAGTGTGGAGGATGAAGATCTATAAGTCAAAGAAGGTTACAGTGACAGAATGATCCCAGCATCAGAACAAAGGGACTCTTCCTCTTCTCAATTTCTCCTCCTCCCAAGAAGCACAACATTTCCGTGATGATCCACAACACAACAGCTGGTTGCATTGAATAAACATTACCGGCTCCGGGTGAGAAAGAAGATTATCCCTCAGGAGCGACACCAGGATTGTGAAAGACGCCCGGCTGTGAATCCTGAGGAGAACAATGCAGTCAGCTGCTCCTGACACGTCAAGACAAAAACAAGCCGCCGCAGCCTCTTCCCCGTCCACTGAATACATAACTACTCACAAAAACACACACAACTTAATCTCCTGGTCAGTGCTGAGTACACACACGTGGGATTTGTTGTGAGAGGAAAACAATCTGAGACAATGAGTTTGGAGGGATTTTGGGAGAGAAATTAAATTAGCATAAAGTCCCACAATAGGACAAAGTTAATTAAATCAGTTGGAGGAAAAAACAATGTTTGCCCACTTGTTGCTGTCACTTGTTCTCCTGCACATGATGGCCGCCCCGTTAAATACCTGCAGCAGCATCATCATCGAGTGTGAAGACAGGTTTGTGTGGTGGAAACACAAACTGCCGAAGCACCTCCAGGTGAAAAGGGGGATTGTTTCTCTTTCTGATCGGCTCCAGGTCTCTCTTCATCACCCTGCCGCTGCAGATTGATCGCCCTTCACTGAGCCTTTGTGGAGCCGGAACAATGGGAAATGAGCGGGAGGCCTCCATGTGTCACACGTGGTGCTTTTGATTAACATACTCCACTTGTTTGTGGTACAGGATCTCGGGGTGAAGAGAGAGAACAGAACAACACAAAACAAAAACTGAATCATAGAGGACAACAGTGTTTTCAACTCGAGGCGGCACAAGGAGGCGGATGAGTCGATTGGTTCGGTTTGGTAGGGAACAAAAGAACCGACAGATTCACGATGAAATAAACTGTCACTCAGAGAGAAGATATCATTTCCCCCCCGATGATACCATATAATTCAATTTAATCTTGATTTAACCAGGCGGTCTCATTTGGATATTTCAAGAGAGACCTGAGAATAACCAACAATTAAAAACAACACCACAAGGATTTAATTAAAAACGATTAAAAGAATCAATTTAAATTCACCAGATACCGATTTTTATTTGGATCTGCACCAAGTTACAGCCGCTTATCGATATCAGTCACCTACATATGTATTTTCATCAAGATCCATGAGTTGTTCTCTCATGAAAGAAAGATAAACAAATCCTGGGTCCGCCCCCAGATCTGGATCCACAACTTAATTTAATGGATTCCTCTCTGACCCAGTTTTCCATAATTCAAAGATCTTATACATACATGTAAAGATATAAAGAAATATGTTATTATAAAAATTTAAAAAAGTAACAGCATCAGAAAATTACTTTATACAGAGAACAGAATAACAGTATTTACAAACTATCAAAATAATAAAAAACCTTTATACATTTTAAATCCTGCTGACAAACAGTCAATCAAACAGACGGACACACAAACACAGAAGTCAACATCAGTGGCAGTTTCTTTTTATAATAAGTACAATATCATCTCTCATGTTGACTGTGTGAAAGACACATGATCCTTTTATTAGTATCTGGCAGCGGCACAGTGATCACATGCACAGCCTCCAGCTGCTGAAACATAAACATCTACTGGTGTCTCCGTCCCAAAGCACTGGATCTAAACCTGTTTGGTAATGACAAAGGATTTAAACATTTAAAAAAAGAAAATGTATAAAAGCAAACACACATTTTAATAACACCACAAAGCAGCCATTACTGAGATAGAGAGAGGAGGGGGGGGGGGGGGGTTCAGGCTGTAGAGTCTAATGTGAGAGATGGTGTTGGCAAACCAGTCTTTGTTCACTGTTCCTTCACTGGGAGTGGTTACTGATAAAGTTTTTTTTTTCTTTCTTCCAGACATTGCTGCCATTCAGAGGGAGTTTGTGTGCGTGTGTGTGAGTGTGTGTAGTGTGTGTGTGTGTGTGTGTGTCAGCCACTGAATATCTGCATTGAGTGAACCGTGCATGGCTTTCTGCTGCTGCTGCCCTCCCTGCCTGGTGTCTGTGTGCAGGGCTGTGAGGGTGGAGGAGGGGCAGCTGTTTAATTACACACAGGCCTGTGGAGGCGGCTGTAGGTGGTGGATCTCTATCTCACCGAATCACTGCCGGATCTGTGGAGTTTCCACCAGAGGCCACCGGCTCTACACAGCCGGCATCCAGTCCATACTCATAAATTCCTGTTATTATAATAAGGTTTTTGTAATGTTTGGAATGACTCTTCTCTTTGAATTAAAGGGCTTTTAACCAGACCCCCCTCTCCTCCTCTTCCTCCTCACATTTACATACACCACTGTAAAGTAGCAGAGCTCGTCAGCTGTGTGTGTGTTTGTCTGTGTGTGTGTAGGCAAATCAAAGTGTGTAGCTTTAAAACAATCTCCTCGAGCTTGTTTCTATTCAGGCTCCATGGAGGCTGTGAAGGAACAACCTGAAAACGTCCTCATGACTCAACCCGGCCTCTCAGTTTCTGCAAAAAAAACACAACCCTCATGTATCTGTGAAAAGTTCGAGTCTCCCCCTCCCCCACCTCCACATGGTAGCTGGTGCATGACGTGAGAGCAGGAGGAGAAGAAGAGGAAGAAGAAGAAGAAGAAGAAGAAGGAGAAGAAGAAGAAGAAGAAGAGGGGGCCTCTCTTTAAAGGTGCTGCAGCGTTACATGTGAGACAGTGCTGTTGTGTAGCCCCAGGCCTCCAACTACACACAGTGACTTTAACCAGGTCAGTGGACTGAAGTGTGTGTGTGTCTGTGTGTGCAACAGCATCACTGGGAAAATAACAAGTTCAAACACAACTACACGTGTTTGTTTGGGAGTAAATAACCACACAAACAAAACACAGGCATGTGCTTGTTGGTTGTTTATTTATTTATTCATTAATTAATTAAGATTAACGTGCACCCCTTTTTTTTTTTTCCTTTCTGTTCCACGCGACCACGTGACCCTCTTTTTTTTTTTGTTATTTGGGGAAGGGAGGGTTTGTAACTGCTGCACGTGCACGCGCCCCATTCGTTGTTAAGAGTGTGTGCGTGTGTGTGTGTGTGAGAGAGAGAGAGAGAGAGAGAGAGAGGGAGAGGGAGAGGGAGCGGGAGCGCGCGCGGCCGGATTCAACAGCTGCACGAGCGAAAAAAGAGTCCGAACAAAAAAAAAATGATCCGATACAAGGTGAGTGATCAGCGGCGTTAGCATCGCTAGCATCGGCGTTAGCGGCTCCGGAGCTCCGCGTCTCTCGGTATCACTCCCGGAAACTGTGCGGGTGTGTTGTGTGGTGTTTGGTGAGTTTTCTAACATTTCACAAACAAACAAACAAACAAACAAAAAGCGTACGTTTGTTTTTTTCCCCTGATAACTTCACTCGCTAACGCTAGCACGGTGTCAACTTCTTCTATAAAGTGGCATCAGTGGAATCTGAACACACACACACACACAGACACACACGGTGGGTCCACGCAGTGTGTTGTCATGAACGCTTCTGATAAAGTTAACGTAGAGTAAAAAGTTCGTGATTCCAAGCGTCAAAGTGTTTGTGTAATTTCTATTGATTGGTATCGACGCTTTGCGTATTAAGCGCACGTACACGCGTAATAGCTGCTCTCAATGGAGGTTAAGTAGAAACTCTTAAGAATAAATTGTGTAAATGGCAGTAACAAGGTGGCTCCGCACATATTATAAATATATATATATATATATATATATATAAAGTTATTGATGAAGAATGTGCTCACCTTGATTAAACTCAGGTGAAATCAACACAAAGACACACCGAGCAAACAAAGTGATAACAAGTGTTAAGTGCTGGAAAAACAACTCATCTGATAATATTCATAATTATAATAATAACTTTTCAATACAAGCAACAACAAACAATATGGAAATCAAACACAATCAGAGGAAAGAGGTCACAATAATTAAGAAACAATTAATAAAAGTCAGAGACGTCATGTGATATAAGATTGTTTTTTTTATATATATATAAGAGAGGTGCCTTTAAAGGGATGGTTCACCCTAAAATGAAAAATCACTTATTCACTCACCACTATGAGAGGAGGGGGGGTTGAATCCACAAATCACTTCTGTAGCTTCAGTGATAAACAGCGTTGCAGCCAAATCCAATACAACTGAAGTAACTTGGACAACAACAGCGTGGAGAAATGTTATGTTTTTATCTTTTGTTTTTATGTTTGAAGAATTTCACTATTTACTTAAATTGTATTGGATGTGGAAGCAACATTGTTTAAACTCCAAAAGTTTGTTTGTGGACTCAAACACTTCAACCCCCCCCCCACCCACCATCAGCATATGTAATGTATGTAATGAGAGCCTTTTCATTTTTGGGGTGAACCATCTCTTTAACAAAGAGGTAACCAAATAACATATACTCATGACTTTTAAAGGTTCAGTGTTTAGGATTTAAATGAAAGGATTTAATTGATTATGGAATAATCCTACTGAAATTTATATGAATTGTGTGTCTCATCCAAATTATATGAATTATTGTTTTCTTTACACATTTAAATACTTTATATTTACAAGAGGAGCGGCTCGTCTATACGGAGGCCGCCATGTTGTTTTTTTTACAGGAGCCCAGACTGGACAATCTTAACACGTTTTTATTTTCAGTGAAAACCGAACCTTTAATGAACTACAGCAGTTCTAATGGGCTTGACTCTGTCGGTGTCACACTCTTCACTTTGGCTTCGTCATGAACCTGCTCGTCCAGTTCCTCCGCTCCTGACTCAATCAAACAACTAGAGAGATTTAGAATTTCTCCAACCGCATAATTCAATTTAAAATAACTTCATTAATGCATGAGGAACTTTGTTTGTGTAAAAGTATCAACAACATCAAGAGAGTAATCAAGAGCAAGTGCAGCGTATAACTGTAAAAGCAATAAACAAACAAACAATAGAGTTAAAGTGATGATTCAATCAACCACTAATTAGACTGATTGATGTCTAGTAGTCCTGAATGTGAGTCATCTGTTTCTCTGTAACTGAATAAGTTGTGTAACCTGTGTGTGTGCATGTGTAGATAATAGAAATATCAGAGTCTATTATACCTGCTGAAACTGTGCTAAGACTAAGTCACCAGGAGGTAGTGCCACCGGTCACACAACAAGAGTAGAATAAGATCAAACACCTGAAACATACCAGGCAAATGTGCAACGTGTGAGTCAACAAGGAAGCTGAAGGTGTGTGGTTGTTGTTGAAAGCTTTTAAAACAGCACCCAAACCAAATCCATGTAATGTTTCTAAAGTTTTAATTAGAATTTAGAATCAGATAGCTGTAAGGCTAGATATTATGTTTTATGTTATGGATTTCAGCAGTTTTTTGTATTCAGTGAAAACTATCACCATCTACACCTTGTATTAAAGAGTGTGGTTAACAAACATATGTAGAGGAATAGCAGTTTTAACCTATATATTTATATTAATCACATTAAAGGTATATGATTATATAGCTGCTTACACACGTACATACTAAGAATTAAGAGGAATAAACCGTGTGAGCAGGAAGAAAGCAGTTTTTATGTGTTTTATCAGTGATCTGCATATAGAGGAAATGACTTGTCTGTGTAGTTGATTGCTAAAAAAGACACATTTCCTGTTTCAGTATGAGGGAAGTCAATTCTGTGTGCTGTATTTCAAACAGATATTTATCTCCAGTCAGGTGGCGGCTACCTGATTCTAGTTTCTCACCGAGCAAAGCCTGAACACTCTTTTTCCCATGTTCTCATATTTTCCAGGTTCCTAAAAGTCTGGACAGTGAATAGAGCATTGTAGCTCCGCCCCCACTGGACGATGCCGACTCACTCGCTGCTGCCGTTAATGGAGAGCCCAGATGGACTCGCCCATGATATTCTGATCAGTAACAATGCAAGCATCCCCGGGTGTGGCTCCAGCATGACGCCACACGCCATCAGCTCAGAGAAGGCTGGGTATCAACCTGCAGGAAGCTCGCCGCTGTCCTGCATGTTCTGTGAGGAGACCTTCACTCATCAGGACGAGCTGGGACCCCACGTGCTCGCTCGCCACCCCACCACCTTCTCTGAACCCACTGTGCTCCGAGTGGAAGCTGAATTCAGGATCCCAGGAGAGCGAGCCCGACCCAAGCCGAGCAGCCACCCCCCCACCGAAAAGGAGGAGGTGCACAGCTGCATTGTGTGTGGCCAGGTGTCACAAGATGCCAGCGAGCTGGAGGCTCATATGAGGAAGCACAAGGACTACTTCACTTACTGCTGTAACGTCTGCGGCCGGCGTTTTCGAGAGCCGTGGTTCCTGAAGAACCACATGAAGATGCACGCGAAGCCTGGAGCCAAGAGCAAGGCCCAGCAGGACCTGGAGACCCCGGCTACAGTCAATGACGTGGTCCAGGACCCTTCAGACCCCGTGGTCACTGTTTACAAAATGTGCATGGTTTGTGGGTTTTTCTTCCCCGACCACGACAGTTTGGTTGAACATAGTAAAGTACACAACAGAGAGATGGAGCACAGCAGAGATAAAGACAAGGAGGACGTGGACGCCACTACTGAGTCCCTCACCGAACAGGAAACATTTCTTCACAGTTTGAACCTTCGGCCTCATTCTGCAGGAAATGGTTTGCGAAATGAGAGATCATCAAAATGGATTCCCCAGCTCGATCCCTTCAACACCTACCAGGCCTGGCAGCTGGCCACAAAGGGCAAGATAGCAGTGGGTCCGAATAATACGAAAGACATCGGCCAGGAAGCCAGCACAGACAACGAGGACTGCAACTCCGATAAGGAGGAGTTGAATAGTATCTGGTCTGAAGGCCAAGGAGACAAGGCCGCGAAGGAGGTCCTTGGAAGAGCTGCAGCAGAAAGCCCAGCGCCTCGCCGGAGGTCTCTCATGCAAAAAGATAAGGACAAAGAGAGGCCGACCACTTGTGAGGAATGTCGGAGAACCTTCAGGACGTACCACCAGTTAGTTCTCCACTCCAGGGTGCACAAGCGAGAGCGAGGTGGCGAGGAGAGCCCCACTTCCTCCCTGGAGGGGAAGCTGTCGAGGGTGGGCTCCCTGGACCACGTGGAGGACGGGTCCGAGGAGGGCGTGGAGGAAGCTGCAGGTAAACTTTAGGAACAATTCACACACACACACACATTGATTTGATGTTGAAGTGTTTCATGCAGAAAAGCTCTGGTTCCAAGGGCTCCCTCTGCTGATGAAGGATGGTAACACATCTGTGATTTGTGTTTATTATTCTGTGGAGTCATTTGTGTGTTTTTCTGTTTTCAAAGGTGAAGACGGGTTCGATCGATCAAAGGTCAGATCTAAAGAATGCAGTTACTGCGGCAAGTCATTCCGATCCAGCTATTACCTCACAGTTCATCTGAGGACTCACACGGGTACAGACACATTCGGCTTTAATATAAATAAGAGAATTTACTTTATTGTGTCCAGTGTTTCTAATTCTGTGATTCTTTTCTGTTTTGTTTCAGGTGAAAAACCTTTCAAGTGTGTTTACTGTGACTACGCTGCAGCCCAGAAGACGTCTCTGAAGTATCACCTGGAGCGCCGCCACAAGAACAAACCTGACGTGGAGCTCGCCAGCAGACACGTGCCCTCGGCGCCGTCTCCCTCCAACGGGAAACACGGGAACGAATCCAAACTCTGGGTTCCGAGCGCCGCAGCAACACCGGACGACAAATACGATAGCGTGGTTAGCAAACTGGGAAAACCCCTCGCCCAGTTGAACGCCGAGTACGAGAAGCTGATTGCAAAGTCTTCTTACTCGCCGGCTGAAGACGTGCCGGTGAAGTGTCCTCTACCTGTTAACATGAAGATGGAGAGGGAAGATATAAAAGAGGAAAACTCCGAGGCTCCATTAAATCTGTGCTTAAGAGCGACTCTCTCCATCCCTGCCGGTGTAGAACCCAGAGATGCATTAAATCCAATCGCCTGTTCTTTCTGTGCGTATAGAACCATGTACCCCGAGGTTCTGATCATGCACAAGAGGCTGACTCACAAGGACAAGTCGGACACCGCCAAGAAGACTGGATACGGAGGCAGCGTGAAACAGAAGCGTTACACGGGCTGCCCCCCCGCGCTCGACGGCAAAGACGTCGTCCCGCTCCCGATGATTGACAGGCGCCACCCCCGTCGAACCAAATCCCCCCCGCCCCAACCCGCCAAACCACAGGAGAAGACGCCGCCTGTTAACCCGCCTCAAGGTGTGAAGCTCTCCCCGGCCCTCGCACCCCTCAGCAACGTCCCCCCGGAGACTCAGCGCTACAGACAGAGTTCTGACCCGCACCCCAGTCAGGAGTCCCCCAGGTTCCCCGAGCACATGAGGAAACCCACCACAGGCAGCAAGTACGCGATGGAGCGACCGGGCCCCCCGGACCGAGTGGGAGTCGGTGAGAGGAGCTACCCGGTGCGGAGTGATGCCATGTGGCACTCGGAAGCCGCCAGGCTGTGTCTGTCCAGCCGGTTCGGGAGCCTCCCCCAGATGGATTTTGGAGAATCTTCCAGCAAGAGACTGAAGTACTCGGTACCCAGCGGCCGGGAGGCTGACGTCGGGGAGAAGCCCGGCTTCAGAGCGCCGCTCGGGGATGGATCCAGCAGAGTGATCATCTCAGGGAGAGGTGTGAGAACCATGGCCCCGTCCACGGCTCCTGAGACGCTGGGTCACGTGAAGAACACGGCGTCGGCCATGGGAGGAGCTTTGGAAGCCGAGTGGAACATGATGAACCTGCTTCGACCCTACACGCCCAGCGACCTGGCCTCCCTCTACCACAGCTCGGCCGCTAACCCCAATCACGCGGGCCTGACCAACCAGAGAGCAGGTATGTGTTAGATCAGCAGCTTCAGGGGAGATCCAGGAGTCTGAGATCTCCTTTAGGAAGCCACACTTTACTTTTTAAGGGTGGCTCTGGCACTAACTGAGCGGTTTTCTTTCTCAGGCGGCAGAACGGTGCTGTACCAACACTTACCCACTCTGCCCATCCTGCAGAGGAGAGACCCCGCCGGCCCGTTCCCTCACCAGCGCTACGGGGCTTCGGACAAAAGCAGCTGAAGTGGCACCGAGGTACAGGGCTGAAGAAGAATCTATTGATCTGCACACAGTGGGGCTCTGTGTTTTTTTGGGGGGGATCTTTGAAAAGTTAAACCTGGTGAATGAATCAAGTGATGATTGAAAACAACAGATTGTTTTCCTCTCTCTTTAGATTGAACTGTGCTGCTACCTTATTTTCGGAGAGAATGTTTTCAATGTACAGATTTAAAGAAGAGACGTCTGTGCTCAGAAAGTGGCTCCTCTAATTTAATATTTCTTTCAATAGCAGAACATTTATGTTGTGTTGACATTTCAGGGCTCAGGCGTTTAGTGTACGTCTTGTTTTGTTGTTGTTTTGTTGTACTTTTTGAATGAAAAAGTGCAGAGTATCTCTCTCTTTAAAGTTATTCTTCCACTGGTGTGCACTGTGATAGTTTCTTTCTCTGAACCTCTGTTGTTTTTGACCCACACTAAAGTCCAGGTACCTGTAAGTGTCTATGACATAACAGTAAAATGTGTCACGTGGGATGACGTCAGTATATCGGTACAACTTGTATGAAGTGAAAACCTAAGAAGAAAGATCTGTGTGAAGTATTTGCTGCTCAGTTTGTCGACGTCCAAGCGGTGGTTAAGCACTGTCCTGTTTCTCTGTTTCCTTTCCCAAAGCACTGGTGGGTGGGGGACCTTCTGTCCAATAGCTTGATGGCTTCGGCCCAGTGGTTTACAAACCGGCCAGAGTAACGAGTCCTTCTGTGTTCGCTGGAGTGGTCTACCTCACATTGTGCTCTCCACACTGTTCTTCTTGTTGTGTCTTGCTGCTGGACACGAGTTTGTCGTCCGTCACAGTATTTGTCGACCACTCGAGACCTCGAGCTGGTCCGGTGACAAAGAGCAGCTCCTGCTGAGGCACAAACCATTACACTGTGCTTCTTTCATATACTTGATATTCATGAGCCCGGTTTGAAAACACAGAACCGATATCGAGGTTATTGTTTATCCCCTTCTTTTTTTTTTTGAAATGGCAAATGTCTCTCAGCTGCTTTGGCCTCAAATCTATGAGCTGCAAAATGAACCAGACCTCGTGGATTTCTGTTTGTGTGTTTAAAGACTCGTGCTGTGTGTTTCCTCGGTGTCTGGAAAGTGAGGTTGTGTGTCGGCTCTGGCTGATCGTGGCCTTTTACATGTGACCTGGTGCATTTTGGGGGAAAAACACAAAACCAGTGACGCTGGCTCGATGTGAACACTGTGAACAAAAAAAAGTCTCAGGTTTATTATCTGTTGTGTAATTTAGTATTTTTGCCACTTTGAAAGGCTTAGGTTAAGTTATTTGTTTTTTTTGTTTTGGTATCCACATTACATGTGTACTTATATTCAAATTAAAATATTGTTTGAGATTTGTATGACACCTTTCAATAATAAAGTGACATGCGAGGAGCTCGGTGGTTTGATGTGTTATTTACCTGCACACAATGAGTTAGTGCACTGGTTTTCTTTTTGTGTGATGTGGCGCTTTGTGTTTTATTTTTATTTCATTTATTTATGTTTTAACCTGAAGGTCACCTTGAGACACTGGAATTGTCCAAAAGTCAACTTATTAAAACCACATTTAAATTCACTACATCCACATTTTTATTTGGATCTGCACTTAATAGCTCACACTCATAAATATCAGTTCCCTAAACATGTCTGATTAGTTTTTCCCCACAAAGATCCATGAATTATTCTCTTGAGGAATCAACGAAAATTTTCGATATCACTTTGTTAAAGAAAGTGAAAACAATTCTTGGATCCACCCCCTTATCTGGATATGATATAGTTTTTGGAAAATTAGAAGGTCTTGTTAAAAGCAATGACATTCTACAAAAACTTATAGGACTGTTTTTAAGCATACATCACAAGCACTTGGTGCATGAAAGCAAAATGCAGATTAACTGAGCTCTGTTCAGGTTGTTGGGGAGAAAGTTTCCTGATGTGCTGAGTTCAGGTTTTCACCAAATAAGCTATAAAAACACTTTCTATGTAAAAATGTTCAAATCTAAGCAAACTGTGTTGAGACGATGTAGGTTTAAAGGATTATTATGTTTTTAACAACATCTCCTATTCAAGATTTCAGCGTCTTCATCACTTTATCAGACTGTTTCAGATTGATGCTCTTTACAAGTCTATCTCGTCAAAGTATTTTTATCACAACATGAATGTTATTATCTATTTTTAACAAAAGTATTTTAATTACTGAGATTGTCATTAGTATAAACTTGAATTAACATGATACACAACTATATATATATTTTTTATATTTCCTGTCCCCACTGATGACTCAGGTCGGCCACTAGATGGCAGCATTTACAAAGTGTAGATCCCAGCCTCACGTGTTCAGTCTGAGGAGCAGAACTTCACTGTGCTGCAGTGAAGCTTCATCAGAACTACACGTGTCCAGAGTGAAATCAGAATAATGAAGCTCCGGTGAGAAATAAACCAGATTTCAATCAATTACACGATTTAAAAAAAGACACCTCCTCGCACAATGTGATCAAATCTTCTTCAGCTCAGTGATGAGTCTGCTGATCACACCCAGATCCATGATGTCACTCAGGTGTTGACCTGCTGTAACCTCATCATGGCTGAAAGTTTCAAACAGCAGCTTCTCCTCCTCCAGTGACTCAGCGAGCTCCTGGACCTGAAACAGAAATAACAAAGGCTCCTCGGAGAAGTTTGGTGAAAGCTTCCACCTCAGCAGAGACGCTGACTCCCCTCGTTTCTATAAAAGGAGAAGTCTGACGCAGCCTATCACGGCCGCAGCATTCTGTAAACAATAAACTGCAGCGGACAATCCTCAGCACATTGAAGACGATGAAGTTAGATCCCCTCTCCTTGCCCGGCCCTCCTCCCGTCTCGGAGTAGACCACATCTGCTTGCTGTCTGTTCCCCTGGGCCAGCGCTGTGTAATCTATTGCATTAGCTCACATTAGTGCATATCGCCCATGGGCCTTGGTAATCACAAACGCAAAATGAGCATTTCACTTAGCATCACCCTCACATTCCCCCCCACTCTGTGGCAAAACTTAGTGCAAACGCGCGGCAGAGAACGCAAGTCGACAACAGCTTATGACGTGCGTCCTGTTTCCCCCCCGATCCCCGAGTCCAGGAGGCCTCACGTCAGAAAGCTCCCGACGAAGATTCACTCTGAAATGTTCACTTCTTATTCTGTGTTTTTCTTTTTCTCGCTCATCTAATTTGTGTATTTTCCTTTTTTACCTTTAGGTTTTTTGTTCTTTGCAGACTCGTCCTCTCGCTGTTAGAATCCTCCTCATCTCTCTCTGGGTTGTATGGACATAACGATTAATCCAATAACATCAAGATGAAGTTATAGATTTAGAAGTTTACAAGTTGAGAAAACAGATTTCTTATCTATCTTAAAACTTATTTCTTTTTCCTTGATTCGCCTTATTTCCAACTGTGCACGGTTTCATAAGAACTCACGTGGGATTTGTTTTTGTCCGAAATCACTTCTGCACAAAACACCCGAGTCTCTTTATCAAGTGTCTTTCATCACATTAGTTTTCATGTTGATAACGATTCAGAGGAATCACAATTCAATACAACAAATTCCATTTCAAGCTTGGTCTGAAATCCATTCACCTGTTCAGCGAGGTTTGGTTTTAAGAGCAGATTCTATTGTGGATTAATTCAGGATAAACTCAACTTGATGCTTCCTCCTTCCCCTGAACTGCCCCCCCCCCCCCCCCCTCTCGTGTTCTCCTTCTTTTTCATCACTCATAATTGTCGCCTCCAGAATGTCAACTTGCATGAATTAGCAATTGGGCCAAACAAAGCGGACGTGGTCAATTGTGGAGGATCCCGTCACAATCCGAGGCCGAGCGTCTGCTCCGGCTGTGATGGCTCATCATCGTCACCCCGGTCCTCTGAGGGAGAGGAGCGATGTAATGGTTCCCACAAAAACAGCCCCTGGCCCGAGGAAAGGGATTTGGGTGTCTGGAGACAGCAGGGGCCATATGGAGCGGGCGGAGATAGCAAGGCACATGTACAGAATAATGGATGACGTGTCATGTTTCATGTTGCCGAGAAGCCGTCAAGAGACTTGGTTTGGGGAAATCAAAAGGCTCACGTGCGGCGGAAGAGACTGTTGTACCATTTAGCATTTGGCTGATTATATATATATACGCATATGGCCCTTATACTCCATTTTGCAGTTTGTGAGTTGCAGCATGTTTTTAATTTAGTGATGCATTAAAAACTCCTTCCTTAAAACACACATATATATATAAATAGCTAGTATATAGTTTCTAGTAGGATTCTAGAGTAGATTCTATTATATCTAGATTTCTATAATTCCCTCTTTACAGATATTACTCCAGTTCCCTTGCACCAAAATGCTTCTATAGGATTATTACAGGTTCTAGAAAATTAAAAATTATCATTCTGGCCTCATGTTAATTTCCACATTGATTCTAAAACCGTATTGATGACTCTTCTTTCTTCTCTGTGTGTGAAGGATCTACTGACTCCCATTGAGACTGGGATCAGCTGATGGTTTCTCTCTGCTGGTTCCCAGGGCCTCATGGGGACCAAAGGATAACAGGCCCACAAACCCTAGAAGGATTCACCTGCTGAGATTAGACTCACGTCATCTGTTACTGCTTTAAAATCCTTTCTTAAAACGTTAAATGTATTTTAAATACAGATCAATAGGTGATATCCCAGAATAATCTTTACCATCAGTGAATCCACCACCTGTTTACTGATCTAGAGGATTTTTAAAGCCACTTTTTAGAGGAAAGATCTAAAGTGACATTGAAATAAAGAGTACACAACATTCAATTCAGTTTTATTTGTTTGGCATAAAATCACAACGTACATTATCTCAGAAATTACAGAGGAACACAACAGTTCCCACAATGAGAAAGCACGTTGGCAGCTGGACGATGTGTAATAACTGGTTTAACTGGTACGAGGCTTCGAAATGAGCCGTAAATATACCTTCAGGATTCCTGACGAGGATTATGAAATGTTGAACTCCCAAACCTTTACCACAGGATGTAAATAAAGACGGACGACATGACGGCTGTCCTTCAGTCGTCTTGATCGCCCCCTGGTGGCTGTAGTTCTTTAACTACGCCTCCTCCATGTTAGCGGATTGGACCAAACAACAAAATCAAAATACACATCAAATACAACTGTTTCAGAGATAGTTTCTGTCATTTTAGCTTTAGTCGTTTGGTCGTAATTAGATATTTGGGATGAAAAATTACTGCTACACAATTGGTCGCATATTTTGGCTTCATTTCTGGATATTTGGAGGAAGACGAGCTGCATCGTCCATCTTTATGTCCGGCTTACGCCCTCAACGGTAGCCATCTTGGCTATGTTGAGGAAGGGCAGTAAGAACTAGCCTATTTTCAATAGGGGGGGGGGGGGGTGTGGGGGGGGCACTGTATACTTAGTCCCTCCCTATCTGCTCTGCACCTGCATGTGGAATAAGCCCGAGCGCCTCACCTCTGTTTTTCTCCCAGTGTCAGAAGCACACTTAAGTGCTGTTTCTGATACCCATGAGTAAGCCCCATAAAAGCTGCCCCATCGCCGCAGTGTTATTGTTTCTCGCGGATGATTGATTGATGGATGAGGGCTGACACTTCAATGAAGCCATTTCCACCGGCATCTCTATCCGATGATGTGCGGCGTATATTCTCCATCCACGCCTCATTGCTCGCCTGTGTCATTCCTGGAACTTCATTTACACCATGTTCCCTGAAGGACCTTTTTTTAGCCCCATCTCCCTTTTTCTCTCCCCGGCTCCTCTTTTTTATCTCCTCTCCTCTTTTTTTCTTCTTCACCTTCTTCTTCTTCTTCTTCTTCTTCTTCTTCTTCTTCTTCTTCTTCTTCTTCTTCTTCTCCGTGCCCATAAAAATAATGCTATTTCTCGTGGGCTCTGGAGGGGCCTGGAATCATTTGCAGGGGATGATAAAACCAAAGGCGTGGAGGGGTTATTTACAGGAAGTGCACCACTGACAGGGTCCCACTGTTCTGCCTCTGTCACTGTCTGATGCCAGGTCCGTGCTGAGACGGGGCCGGGCTGTGATACACATTTTCAAACGCACACTCGACCTCCACCGCACCGCACACACACAATCGCTTACTGTGTTATCTGCAGCAAAAGCAAATAGAGGGGGCCGCGCCGATTCCACCTGAATGTCGTCCACGGCCCTGAAGCCGGAGTGCAAGTGTATTAGATCAGTGACGGAGTGATGGAGGCGCCGGCCCGGAGACAATCGCCTGCTCCTGCTCATATGGGGAGCAGATGGTGAGCAGGCATCAGTGCGGCAGCCTTTCTGGGATGACAGCCATGAGATTCCCCCTCAGGTGCCATTGGAGCCCCTTTAGAAGAGGAGAGTGATTGGTAGGACATGCTACCTCCTAAGCAACGGGTCCCCCCCACCCCCCCACCCACCACCACCCCCCCGATCAACAAGCTACAGGGCAGTAAATATGTCGACAATGACGCCAACGAAGCTTTGATCTCGTCAAACAGTAAATTTATCTCCAATTATAAGAGTTTCCGTGACATCACACAGGATCTCATCTGCAGGACGCTCTGGTTTCGATCACTGTCTTTAAATTTAAAACAAATCTGAAATGTTTACAACTCTAAAGTGATCGTGAAGCATTCATCCCTGATTTATAAATGCTCCACAGTTATGATTAATACTACAGAGTAACATAATATATAGAATAATATATGTTCAGTGTTACAGACGTGAACTGTTTTTTTTAAATGATATCAAACATTGTTGGACATTTATTCCTCTGAAAATGGGAACTCAAATTAAGTTATGAACAACCATTTAATAAACTATATAATAACTTAACAGTAGGTTTTAATACTTTAATACTTTAATACTAATATATTAAATGCTTATACATTTTTTAATCTTCAATGCGTGCTGCGCTATCTGATAATAATCAACTGAAAACTCAAATGGTGCTTTTTTTTATTTACACACTTAATATTGAAACACACAAACATTATTGTCATGTAAATTGCGTTTTCAAATTCAACACCAGTGAGATTTGAATAAAGTAGTTTTTTGCTTTATCAATATTCTCTTAAACTCACAATGCTGTATCCTATTGTGTTGACTGTATTGCATGTGTGTGTGTGTGTGTGTTTAAACACCAATTAAAATAAAGACACAATATAAACCTACACATTTTATTATATCAATACATTTATGAGTTGTACAAGTTGCAAGTTAAGAAGGAACTGTCTGTATTATATGTTGTTGTATGTTCATATATTATTATGTGTTTATGTTTATATGTTTGATATGTTTCTTATTTATCCACCTCTTCTACCAACACCTTGAAACCACAATGAACCCTGAAGTAGATGAAAAGGGACAAATAAGACACACAATGCACAGTTTAACACATGATGCATTTACTAGTGTGTGTCTGTGTGTGTGTGTCTGTGTGTGTGTTTGACCTTGGCTGCTACAGGACATTTTGGATCATCAGGAAAGATGATTGTTTCCTTTAGAAGATATTAGG
This sequence comes from Pleuronectes platessa, assembly GCF_947347685.1. Classification (NCBI taxonomy): domain Eukaryota; kingdom Metazoa; phylum Chordata; class Actinopteri; order Pleuronectiformes; family Pleuronectidae; genus Pleuronectes; species Pleuronectes platessa. The sequence goes on along the minus strand of NC_070631.1, from coordinate 2,916,753 downwards.
AGGTCTGTGTCTAAAGGCAGCTGACATGGCTCCCTGCCTCCCTGATGGTTTCCACTCCGTTTCTTTTATAGTCACTCAGTAGGTGAGAGCATCGTGTCCAGCCACAGTATTTATACATTAACCGAGGGCCCCCCCCCCCCCCTCTCTGGAGTATCTGCGTGATTGGCCCCTGAGTATGATTCCTCCTGCGACTCCATTGGCGTGTCATCCTTTATCAATAATCACCTTGAGGAGGGGGGGGGTTGACCTCTGTGGTGATTAGGGCTGTGTGGATGGTGGTCATCCGTTACCACAGCCCGTACTCGACCCTGTTTAATATCTGCAAATGGGGCGGGTGGGAGCAGTGGGAGGTGTGGGAGCAGCCCCTGTTATTGTGGCAGCACATAGAGGAGGTGGCCTCCTGGCCCAGTAAACCCATCTCAGACCTGTCACTGGTGGAGACTGAACGCCGCTGCCTTCGGATCAGAGAAATGTAGAAAGTAAGAAGTGGTGATGCACTCGGGGCCGGTTTTCCTTTTCTTTAAATGCATCCATTAAAGCCATTATCTGATTGCAGTGCATTTACATTGGATTATTTTGTTATTCCATGTGGTTGTGGGACGTTAAAACCACGGGAGTGAACGAGCGGCTCCATCTGGGGGAGAGGAGGAGCGAGGAAGCTACGCATCAATTCCACAAAGCAATAGCCCTCCTCCTCTAATGCAATGTGACACTGAATACTACACACAGAGAAACAAGTAACCTCAAATTGGGTTATTCCTCCTACCTGCCAGTAACCCAGTTGATAAGCACTATACATGTAGATTTCTGGGGAGCAGAGAAATCAGATTACCCCGAGCTGAACTGGGATTTTCAATCTAAATTGGCTGTTGTTCCTCAGGTCCCTCACTCTAACAGGATGAATGAGAGGGAAATAAATAATTTGACTTTGCAGCAGATAAATCGTCCGCGCAGGAGGAAACACGGTAGTTAAGAGCAGCCGGGAGACGCAGCGTATATATGTGCATTTAAAAGGGATTTTGTTTTTGTAATCTCAAAGCAACGATTGTGTTGTTTCTCTGCATCGATCATCGGAACCCGGGCGAAGCTTCTCCGTGTGTAATCTGCTGGTTCCGAGCTGTGAGGAGGTGAAAGTGTTACCGAGACTTTTATTGAACAACAAAGACGGATCTGGTGTGGTGGACGACCAGAGGGGCACATGCTTCATAAAGGGGCCTCAGCAGGACTTCCTTGAACGAGACTAATAAACTGAAGCAGGATGAATCGGTTTCATAAAGGCAGCGGAGGCCTGGTGATCTGAAGGAGGCTGAAGCTCTGAGGCTGCACGGTGGACATGTAGCACGTCGAGGCTAACATGCTAATCTTCAGCTGGTGGGACACAAGATGGTTAATGACACTTTCTAATTAGTGCCAAACATGAAGTGAAGCTCAGGCTGATGTGTCAGTTATCTCCTCCATCAGGGAAGTTATGTTTTCAGCGCTGTTGGTTTGTTGTGAATATGAAACTTGTTGGAAGGATCTGATGTGAGGGACATAGATATATATATAAAGGCTAGATCGCTCGGCCAACGGAGTCGAACGTCCGCACATGGCGGCCATCTTGGATCAGGCGGCTCGCTCACCCATAACATTGTGTTGGTAGTGGTACATGTACTTTTTAAATAACCATAACTTGCTCAATTTTCAACCGATTTTTAGCCAGTTTGGATTCTCATAAACATCAGAGATGTAGTTATGACACTGCATACCTTTTGCAGTGTCATGCAAAAATTGGATTATTTTCTAAAATAGAACATTATCTATTTCCCTTTACAAATATACATCAATAATATATATATTTTTTTATTTAATCCGTTGGCCGGCAAGGTTGACGAGACATCTAGCCTTTATATATATATCTATGGAAAAACCCAGAAAGACGTCCTCTCTTTCTTTTACATGGTCTGAGACATATTTAACCATTTTCACCATTTTCCCAGGAATAAATTATAGATTTTGAATAAAGAAATCAGACAAATTAAGGGATCATATCTTTAATTTGCTGGATTTGATTTAACAGGACTATTGGAGATAGATTCTAGTTTTACAGGTATATGATAAAAATCTATACCAAAATATAAACACTCAAAGTCAATGCAAAGACGCACATTGACACGATATTTGCTTCTTTCTCTTCCCTCGTTTGAGTTTAAATATTTTTAACTTGAGCAAGAAAACCAATCAGCTTTGAGGATAAATCTCCCAGGGACTAAATCAGGTGGAGTTGGATGAATCTGTTGCACAGTTGGTGCTTCGTCAAAGTGAAAAACGCAGTTGTATGGACGTAGCTTTAATCAAAACGGCTTTAGGAGAGTTTAACCTGATCAACTGGTTTGACTGGTTATCTCGTTTATCTCCACTGACGGGTTAACACCATCATTTGCTCCCAATTCAACAGAGATGTTTTCACTCATTTCTAATGCGAGAAACAAATCAACTGATTCTAATTCCTCATCTTTACTTTTTAATGGTGGATTTAATAATCTCAGAAAACAGATTAAGAAAGAAGAACCGGACGGATTCATGCCGACGTGATTCACGTGCAACATCTCAGATATGATTTATGTCCGACAGTATTTTTCTCACCTCGCTCACAAACAGCCTCACGGTCTCTGGCTCCGTCCGTATATTTTCTAACGTGACACGTGAATCCCCGGTGGCCCCGGGAATCAGACAACCCAGGTGCAACACTAATATCCTCCCAGTATCCAAACATTTCCTTTAAAAGTAACTGGCACATTGGGGCCCATAAATTAGTGCTGAACGCAGCTCAAGATGTCGGGCTTCCAATAAGACTGTACCCAGAGCAATAAACTGTGACATTGCAGCGTGAGGGATGTCTGCCCTTTCTCATTGTCAAGTGTTACAAATTGATGAAATGAGTTCATCGATGTTCTCCGGTCATTATCTCTCCAGTGGCACTTTGTTTTACCGACAGTGGGAAAAAAGGGACAGTGCAGATTAGACGCCCCGGCACAGTTTATCAAACAAAATCTAATATCATCCATAAGAGTGGAATCTGGAAATCAATACTTCATTACTAAATTGTTAGTGGGGATGAAGAGTAAGTGTGTGAGTTCAGAGATGTGTCTCGGCGGCCGGGGCATAGGAAGTTCAATGTCACCCGGGAAGTGATAAGTAAAGGCACTGATGGGAAGAAACATTTCTGTAATGGGGGGTGCAGTGGGAGGGCAGGGACCTGAGCACAGAGCAGACAATAGACACTGGTTTGCCATTGATTGGCTCAGCTATAAAGATGGAAGGGAGCTGGGGGGGAGAGAACGAGGGGGAGAGGGAATGAGGTGGGGGGGGTGTAAGGAAGAGTTACAGTGAGCTGGATTCAACCTTGTGCTGTCACCAGTTCTCCTGTGGTCGCACGGATCAATCGTCCGGCGCATATGCATCCAGACGATGAACGTTAAAACAAACTGGGAGGACTGGGTCTGACGACTCAACCACTGACCGACTGTTTGTCTTTGAAATGACTTAGAGCTGATGAACGTTAATAAATAAACACTGAGGGTCAGTCATCGGTTTTCATGTGTTTGCTTATTTCATATATGGAGATAATAGTTTGTTGCTACTTTTCTACAAACAGAAATTAGCCCCACAACAACTGTTTATCTCCCTTTTGTGGCTTCATGGTCCTCAGAGGATGCATCATAACCGATTGTTATGAAATATGCAACAACACATATCCAAGCTCCCGAGAGGATAAATTCTAAATGACTTCCCTGAAGCAAAGTCTCCTCACGCTCGGCTTCAATTAGATTTTAGTGCCAGTGAGCGAACGCTAGCGTGCGAATCGTCCAGTTGACCTGGTTACACCTGAACATCCGCATGCTAGCATCTGCACTGTGAGCTTATACTTCAATATTCATATTCATATTTGTTTCCACCTGACAAGAGTAAGTCCACTTCCCTTTGAGGGCTTTTCTTCAGAGAATAATCATGATCCCTAACGAGTGACCGATAAAATTAAAAGAGGTTTAAAGGATATTTTGGATAATATGTCACATAGGTCAAGTTGATGATAAAGAATTGTTCAATATCATGACTTCAAAGAGGCTGAATCTCTTTTTAAAACAAAGGGAAACCGGATGTTTTGCTCGGTCGTTGATATGAACACGATCGATCTCTTCACCTTTAAGTCTTCACTCCACTAAACCCCTGATTACAAGCGGGTGTAGCTCAGTGAATCTAGATATCAGAATCTAGAAACTCTCACCTTTCATCCGAGCTAACGTACGGACCGACTTGTTCTTTCTAATTAACCGAGCTTCCACATCACAACACGGTGATATAACAAGCTGCTGGAATCCACTCTCCCTCCGTCACATGTTTGAATGTTCAGCAACTCTACTGCTCCATTTAAAAAAAAAAGGAGCCTCCCCCCCGCCCCCCCCCCCCCCCCCCACTCCCCCTTGTTGACAGAGATAAACATTCTTTCTTTATTTCATCGCGGCTCTTTGACGGCGGTGAAGTGAAGTTGACAGTCCAGTAACAGGGGCCGTTCGCTAATGATTTTTGAGCAGCCCCCAACTGAGTCCTAAATGTCTGCAATACCCATAAACAACTCTATACTGTCCAATTAGGCAGACAGAGATGTACTGGGCTGTCAGGCAGATTTGCATGGCTAAGCACCTGAGATCCAGAGGATGATGAGGGGGATGGTTCACCGGCCAGGGAGGGGGGAACGTGCACAATGGATGACTTTCATTACGGCATTACCGCATTACATACACACTCATCCAATTACTGCCGGGATTAATTGATCACGGTGCCTTCCTGTTCCCCGGCACCGGGGCTGGAGCCGGGGTGCTTCTCCTCCCGACCCGCTGCTTCCATCCCTCCTGCTCCACGGCTCCTGTCCCAGGTTTACAGCCTGAGCTCTTCATAAAAAAGTCTAAGGGGACATTTTGAGAGGGAAGAGGAGGAGGAGGAGGTGGAGGGGTGGGGTGGGGGGGGGGAGGTTTGTTAGAGAAAGCCGTCAGCGGCCACCACTGTGAGGACGGCCATTTGCAGGAATCGCATACATTGGGAATAATTAGAATTTATGTGCGCTCGTCAATCGCGCCTCGTCCTCGTCTCTCGGCTGCAGAGCCATCAGTGGTCAGGAGGGTTCACCGGAGCATGACTCATCCCTGAGTGCGTTTGATCAGAGTGAATTATGCCTTTTAGATTCATTATGGCACTTTATTCCTCCTCTCCGTCCTCCTCCCTTGTCCGCTCAGCACCGGGGAAATGAAACGTACGAGACAGGGCACATATTTTATTGTATGCACGCTGTCAGGCACGCACAGTTAGGGATAAGAGGCAGGCGGCCGGCGGTGGAGTCTGGCCATTTCGGTACGGAAATGAGAGACTACTCGCAAAAAGGGTGCGAGAAGAAAACGGCCACTAAATATGAATATCTGCAATTCCCGTGCACATCAGGGCCTGAGAGCTCACGGCGTCCTGCAGATACTGGGAGGGGAAAGCACAACTAACTGGAGGACTTCAAATGTGGCATCTCGAAAAGCACTTTAATATGACAAAAATATAAAAAATCTAATTGAACTCACGCTGTTTGGTGTACAGGACTATGACAAGTGCTAATGGGATCATTTAAGATCATTTAAAATACAAACGAGTCTTCGCTTTCTGTTCATTAATTACCGCTAATTATACGAACAGCTAGCCTAGGAGGGGCTGCGTCGGGAACATCAGGTCTGAGCGGGCGGAATGTTCCATTTCCCTCCTGGACGGGTGGCTGATAAGATGAGGGAATGTTCAACGTGCTGGAAACAATGGCCTCATTCGTAAAAATATGTATTTTTATGTATATTTTCTGTTTTTACTTTGTGTTTTTGTGAGTAAAGTTAATTATTTCTGGTCCAGTGAAGTCTTGAGACGTCAAACGAATCGAGTCAAAGCTGCTTCCCCCCCAAAATATAAAGAATCCTCCCTCTTGTGTTTCTGTGGTTTCACCTCCTCGATCCGATTCTCTCCTCAAAATAAAAAGACTGCGTTTGAGATTTCAGGAAAACTGAGTCCGCAGCATCATTTAGCCTGAGCAGATTGCATCAAACTCATTTTCTTTGCATTTTTAATTGTGTTCTTCTCGCTGTGGCCTCATTCCCCTTCAGGGAGAGAGAGACCAGTCTTAACAGAAAAGGTTAGTAATCTCTGATGCAAGCAAGCTGCTGGATTTCAGATCATGTTAAGTCTTCCTCTGTTAGCGTTTTTTTCAGCCTGGTTAATAATGTAGTTACCTTTTCCTCCTCGTCCATTTATTCATGCCAACGTTACCTCTCCAGATTTCCCTCTTAACTGATATCTGAAATAATTACCCCTCTACTGAGTGGTCAATCTTTTTTTAACTGTTGTTTCCACCCCCCCCCCCCCCCACCCCCCACACACTTCGTGGCTTCATCAGTAATCAAGGGTTAATTTCACACCTCAGTGGATTGCCTGCCTTAATCTCTATTCAGTGTAATTAAATCTGTCCAATAAAGTGAGCTCTTTTCCTCTTTGTTCTCCCGCTCTCCCCTTCTTCTTCTTCTTCTTCTTCTTCTCTTTTTTTTTTATTGTTTTACACCCATCACATCTCATCGTCTGAACTCCAGGCCGTCCAGCCGCGCTTGACAGGCAGAATCTATCCCTGGAATTAAAACATTCCTGACCGAGATTGTAAGAGGGGAAGAGGGGGAGGGAGGGAGGGAGGGGCTGAGGGAGGGAGAGGAAAAGGAAAAAGGAAGCTGACACATCCAGTGTCTATTTTACTTTCTCTCTCTCTCTCTCTCTCTCTTTCTTTTCTTTTTGCGTTTCAGCAGAACGGAATGTGAAGATCTGACCCCGTCAATCAGGCCTCGTGACAAGTTTAATCACGGCTGTGCCCTCCGCAAAATCGTGGCTAAATAGGAATGCAAATAATAGAGCGCCGCGCCTCTTATGAATGGTAATCAAGAGGACTAATCAGCTGACAGGTCCGTCACTCAAACTTCTCCTCTTACCTCCTCTATTGTTCATTTGTCTTAAAATGATGAACATGAACCGTCCTCCTCTTGTTTTTCCTTCATCTCACACGTCTCTTGTTTATTTTTGAGGCAGAAAGGTTGAATCTAAGTCTTATCAATCAATCAATCAAATTTTATCTGTATAGCCCATGTTCACAAATTACAATTCATCTCATAGGGCTTTAACAGGGTGTGGCATCCTCTGTCCTTAACCCTCAGCAAGAGTAAGGAAAAACTACTAAAAACCCTTTTAACAGGGTAAAAATATGTAGAAACCTCAGAGAGAGCCACATGTGAGGGATCCCTCTCCCAGGACGGACAGAAGTGCAATAGATGCCACGTGCAGGCATCTATTGCCTCTTATAGAGGGTGTTTTTCTTTTCAACCCCCGACCTGCAGCAGATTTCTGAACAATGTAAATGAGTCTTTTCAATCCACCTCTCTCTCTTCTGTGATCTGCCACAGAAGTCAAGGGGCTCGGAGAAGACTTTGAAATGTTGATTTTCGGCTGAATGCGGCGACTTCCCTTTAAAAACACAACCGCTCGAAGTTTCATGTGCGCTTGGAAGTTGTGAAGGTTGCCCCCCCCCCCGATCACTGAGGTGTCAAAGCTAAATATGAAATTCTGTCTTGTGCCGTGACTGCATCAAACGTCAGGGCAGTTTTTTTCCTCTTCTCGAGTCCATGAGATCAGACCCATGGTAATCCCTCTGCTTTGCCACCAGGCTCTGCCACATCCATCACATCTAAAATCACCCAAATACAGCAATTAATCACCTCTTGCACAACACAAGTGGAATTGTGATCTAAATCCAGACATATTCTTTGTGAGACCCTGCAGTTGCTTTGTGTTTCCGAATCTATAATTCATGTATTTAGAAAACCGTGCATTCAGAAAGGGGGTAAATTGGATTTACCTCGCCATAATTACACATGATTTTAGATGGTTTGGTTTGTCACTGGGAATAAAAGGGGGTTATATGGCACGTCAGCTGGATCTAACGTTTTAAAGACTTACACTTCTCCGCTCGCTAATGATGGTTTACAGGCCAATCCTCTGGGGGCAGTCTGAGTGCTTCCAAGATATCACATCTTCACAGGCAATCCACATAACTTAGTCTGGCAACGCCAAAGGGAGGTTTAAAGACAAGCCAATAGTGTGAGTAAGAGATGTGTCAGAAAACCGCACCATATATAAATCTGTGCAAACAAAACAAATCCTCGTTCACCTTATCGTTCGTCTCTGATTTACACAATTTTTAAAGGAGACCTCTTATGTTAATTTGCAGCTCTATGTTTATATTCTGGGATTCAATGAAGAGAAATGATTCACAGTTTAAAAAAAAAAAAAAAACGCTTATTTATCTAGAGCTGCCTGTTATGCAGCCTCCGCAGCATCGGAGTGAAACAAGCCAAATCAGCTCCGGCCTCCTTAAAAGGCTGTTTCCTTCTGATTGGACCGAGGACACCTCACCTCCTCGTCCTCTGACCGGGGAGGAGGCTCTGAAGGTGAACTGCTAAACTAAAGCTGCTTTCAGACGTGAGCCGGAGTCCACAGATCCTCCATGTTTTCTCCAGTGGATGTTCTGAAAAGGGCTGAACTGAATAACAGAATGTGATTGGAAACAGCAAGAGAAGGAATCTGATCATAAGGGGGGGGGGGGGGGGGACTCGTCTCCACTTCCTAAATATCCTAAATACAAAAGTCATCTTGTGCAGAAGTCGTCATTTGGAACGAGTCAAGGTGGCAAGGTTTCCAGGTCTCAGCTGTCGGCCATGACGTTCCCCTCTATTCTTATTACACCAATTTGTAAAAGCTGCCTAAAATGATATGAAACAACTTTGAGAAAAATGTATTTTACATGTACTTTAACTTTTTAGTTTGGCCCCATGTCCCATCAACTAATATGGAGGAGAATGGTTTTATGACCTGTTCTGCAGCCAGCCACCAGGGGGCGATTGAGATGCTTTGGCTTCACTTTTGAGGAGCAGTCATGTTTTCCATTTTTTATATTTACAGTCTATGGTCTCGGTACAAACGCCCAGTTATTAGCTGTGCATGTAGAGATGTGATCAAATACAGATGTGGAAAACATCTGCTGTCCGGAAATATAAAAACTAATATTGGTATTAAAACCTTATTCGACTATAATAAATCATTCGTTAATCGGCAAAGTCGGCTATTTGTATGCTGGGTTATATTTAATGCCTGTAATACTAAATAAATATACTGTTAGTGGAGAATGAGCTGGAATTAGAGCGAATGATTGATGAAGGAATCCTTAAAAACACACATGTATATTTATATTGTCTATATTTTCTATTAAAGCTCAGTTTTTTATGAATATTTTTATATAAGTTTGAACACTTTTGACAACTGTGTTTTTTTTTAACGGTTTTAAATCTACTATATCTGTAAACCTTTCTTGAAATATATATGTATGCAGTATTAAAAACAGAAGACTCGTACAAGCTCATTATTTTAATCATCGGCTACATTTAATATCTGATATTAAAACATTATTCTGTACATATGGTGATAATAATTAAGAGATGAATTGATGCCCTGTTAACACGACTGGTGGCTTCTGATGCTTTCCAGTGCGTCTGAGTGCTTTGTGTATTTCTATGTATATATGTTTATTCTCTGAGGTGCATCCACAGAATCCTGTGTTTGTTTTACAGCTCAGCCGCCTCCCTCACCTGCAGAGCAAGATCAACATCCAAACAATGGAGCAGCCAAGACCAGACATCATTAGGCTTCTTAACACCTCACAAGCCACAGACAGACTGACATCCAGCCAATTTGGCCATGAGCTGAGAAAGCTACTAGTCGTCTGCACCCTCACCGCGGACTAATGATGGTCTGAGCCTGTCTCGCCCCTTCACAGGCCCGTTTGATCAGGTACAGTAGGAATCGGCCCTGTGACGTGAAGTTCACTATATGCACTCGGCCGTGTTTACCTGCTTGAAATGCATCGTGAGTTTGGCACGCGATCAACACGAGCGTTATTTAAACTGATGTATATCAGCCTGACAACGTGGCGCCTGTCAGGCTGCGCAGTAAAATTAAGAGAGCGAGGGAGGGTCAGAGAGAGAGAGAGATAAATATGTCTCCCGGCAGCGCGCGGTTATGTGAGATGCTGGATTTTCCACAAACACATAAAAACAAAGAATGTGGCGTCATTAGGCCGCGGACGCAACTCTCGTGTTGTTGTTTCTGATTAGAAACAAATGGCAGCAGGTTGTGTGGCAGCGGGCGGACCTCAGGCTGCAGACAGCCGGACGGACGGCATGACGGCAAACATAAGGAGCCGGGGTGCACCGTATTTATAGCATCCAGATAACTCCAGGTTGGAAAATTGACAGGCCCACCTAATGATGCTCCTCAAAGTGGCATGGATGCAGACGAGTGGACCTCTTCAAATGAGAGGCCAATCCCTGCTGACACAGGGGATAATAGCCCGGCATCGAGCCCATTGTCTGGGCACCCCACACCATGGCATTTGGAACCGAGCGGCCCCTGTTCCTGTGGACAAATGATCCGCCCGCTGCCAGGGGGTGTCAGCCATCACGTCTCTCAGTCAGCCCGCTCACATGAGGGATGGTGGCAGAGGCCGACTGCTCTTAACCCCATTGGTCCATGAATAATTAGTCCTGTGGCAAGAGAGAGGGTGACTATTTTAATGGTATCTATCCATCTATCTATTTGTATATATATCTATCTGTATCTCTATCCATCTATCTATCTATCTATATATCTATCTATCTATCTATCTGTCTATCTATCTATCTATCTATCTATCTATCTGTATATCTATCTATCTATCTATCTATCACTCTTTCTATCTATCTATCTATCTATCTATCTATCTATCTGTATATCTATCTTTCTATCTATCTATCTATCTATCTATGTATCTATCTATCTATCTATCTATCTATCTGTATATCTATCTTTCTATCTATCTATCTGTATCTCTATCTATCTATCTATCTATCTATCTGTATATCTATCTATCTCTCTATCTTTCTGTATCTCTATCTATCTATCTATCTGTATATCTATCTATCTATCTATCTATCTATCTATCTATCTATCTATCTATCTATCTATCACTCTTTCTATCTATCTATCTATCTATCTATCTATCTATCTATCTATCTATCTATCTATCTATCTATCTGTATCTCTATCTATCTATCTATCTATCTATCTATCTATCTATCTATCTGTATCTCTATCTATCTATCTATCCATCTATCTATCTATCTAACTATCTATCTATCTATCTATCTATACATGTTCTTAATACAGAACATGTATAAACATACATGTCTCTTTGTCTTTTGTGTTCAGATGCAAATGGAAGTTGATTGGTGAGTTCTTATTGGTCCATAGTGATGTATATGACGATGCAGCACAACTCAGAGTCGCTTCTTTATGAAGTTCACACGATGAAACTTGAGAAGATCAACTTTCATGTCCATGCACAGAACTTTCCTGGATATGAAGACACAGCTGAGGTCAAGGAAAGGTCGTGGTCTTGGTTTAACAGTTCCTAGTTAAACTTGCTTGCACAACAAAATGTGTGTTTACAAGTAACAGTTGCACCAAAGCTGCCGTCTTTCCCCCGACTTAATTAAAGTGTTTTTGTTGCTGAATCCAAACCACATCCTGGGAACCTGAGGCCTCTGGTGTCAAAGCTCTGTTCTCCACCTCGACCACGGCCCACACCGACCACATCACGCTTCACTCTGCACAAACACTTGTTCAACAACACAATTAGGAAGGAAAATTAGCAGAGTATTAATGTGACATTGGGGGGAGGGGGAAGACAGGAGGAATTTCAAGTTGGTCTTAAGTGTGTGGGAAATAAACGAGGAAGCTGCTGATGGAAATGTTAAAAAGCTCTTCTGGTCATTTGGCTTTGAACTTCAGCTCCTCACTCTTCTACCTTTAAGTGCAAGAATGGGAACACATAAGTTAAAACTAACAGCTGTGCAACATCAGCCGAGATTTATCCTGCACTGAAGAACTCATCCAGAAAAAACTCAACCTCACCGAAAGTCAAATAATCAATCTGAGCCGATAGCTGCTTTGATAACAGTTCACATTCTGATACAGGGTAAAAAAAACCTCTGGTTATAAACCCACGAACATCTGTCTTGTGTCTGCATGTGAACCAATCAGCGTCCACTCCCGGGTCACATGACTCTGCAGCAGATTCAGGTTTTCATCGGCTCCAGCGACGGGAACATGAATCCCGGCTGAACGGGCTAATTTATTTTTTCTTCTTCTTTATTTTGAAAGTTCAGACGCTGATGCTGCACTTTGTCCATGTGACAATGTTATGACACACATTGGACTTCCAGGCGTTGGCTCATAATTAGCCGAGAGCATTTCGTTTATTTATTAATGATATTTATTAATGATTATCCCGGAGACTTTATATAAAGACGGAGGACAAAATGCCTTGATCGCCCCCTGGTGGCTGGCTGCAATAATCCCCCGTCTCCCCGATAGTGGTGGATGAGACATCGGTCAAATCAAAGTACACAAAAAATAAATCTTTGAATGTTTACGTTTTTCTGTTAAGTTTGGTTTTAATTAGTTTTTTTGATTTGAAATGAAATGATTGACAGATGAAAACCGACTCGTGATTGGTCGCGCAGGTATCAACACCATAATCAAACTATATATATTTAATCAAACTATATATCTATCTCTCTATCTATCTATCCATCTATCCATCTATCTCTCTATCTATCCATCTCACCCTGGATGCGTGTTATAATTGCGAGTAAACAAAAGAAACACTCCACAGTCATTACAAACCCACCCACAGCTGCCACTGGGACCTCCATTAAGCCCAGTGTTCCTGAGATGCTCTGGTCTTATCTGATTCATCAACAAGAGGTTGGCTGGCATGATTTATCTATGCCACTTACTTGTTTTCATTTTGCCCGGGGGCTGCTGCCAGCGTCGGGGGCTTCTTTCTTACAATGTGACAGCTCCATCTCCAGAGAGAAGACTCCCCATGCAAAAAAAAACAGTGCATCAAAACAAATAAGGCCCGAGCCACTTAAGAGAAGTGGCGGCGTTCAGGACCCATTTCCTCTGCATGTCAACCCGAATGATGCAACAGCACGCACAAATCTGCATTACTTCTGTGCTTATGCCTTTTGTCTGCAAATCCCATGTATGGGAATAGAATAGGGTTTGAATACAAATGTGTTTCCCTGATGCTTTTTGTTTGGATTGTAAAGCTGACCCCAAAAATTATGCACAAAGATTATTTCTTAAATTGATTATCTGCAGTTTTTTGGCTTTCTCCCTCTCTGCAGGTTTTTACCCGTCGTCTCCACGTCCCAGTTCTCTGTCTCCCCGTCCCAGTTCTCCGTCTCCCCGTCCCAGTTCTCCGTCTCCACGTCCCAGTTCTCCGTCTCCACGTCCCAGTTCTCCGTCTCCACGTCCCCTTGTCTGCTGCCGAATCCACAGGCAGCCGGACGCGCTTGTACATTAAATAAGAACTGTCACCTTGGGCAACTTGCAGCAACGGAGCATTTATTCTGCCTCACATTTCCTGGCACTTAGAATTATTTCCTTCATGCCTGATAACCAAATTACAATATGGCAGGTCTCCCCGGAGCCACGGGATTGTTAGTGCCAGCTCACAACATACTTTCAACTGATGTGGCATTTCATGTACAGCTGCCAATCAAAGCCGGCGGAGAGGGAGAGATGTAAATGAGGGCGGGCCCGACGGTGTTCAATTACTGCTCTGAGCTCTGCATAATCCCCCTTCCCACTGACTGACTGACTGACAGCTCCACATTCCTCCTCAGCCCCGGCTCTCTCCCCTAATTTCACCACCTTGGATTTTTTTTGCTTCATACTGGGACATAGAATCCGACACTGGTGCGAGTTCCTGTCATTTCTATTTTCCATTTAGAATCGTGCAAGAGTAAAATAAAAAAAAAGGATTATCTGACATCTATGTGTTTTCATTTGCTAAATACGAATTTTGTACGATTTCAAAGCTGAACAAAGCCTCCCATAGGCTGTGGCACTGGTGAATATCATTTTCACGTTTCCCCATTGTGTGAAAAATAAGAATTTCAACAGCTGAGTGGGAAGAGATACTCTTAGCTGCCTACTCAGCATCAACCTTTGGTAAATACTCAGATTAAAAGGATCCGTGAATAGTGCCGGTATCTTTTTGCTCTTTCCGTCATAAAGACGCCTTTAGATTCCTGCTAATCCCCGTGTTAAAGGTTCGCCAGCTGAATGGCTTAAGCGATGTTCTGCTTGTGACTAAGAAATGACGCCATTAGACCTGCTGGATTCAGAACGTGGTGTTTTGTGGAGGAGCGCTTTAACGCAACGGTTATATCGTTGGACGTGGATTCTATACGGCTCGCCTGGCTCCATTTTTTAATTCTTAAATATCAAATTGTTTTTTTCTCCACACTCACCTGATTTTGTCCTCCTCGTCCCCGTCCGTCTCAAACTGGCACTTTTGTTGCATTCCAAGAGGTTGATAAATCAATCCATCAAAAAATTCTTTGCGGTGAAACTCAATCAAGAAAGGTCATGTCGGCGGGAAAAGAACAGATTAAATTAGCATTGAATTAGACATGGAAAGTGAGCTCTGTCAAAACCATCACTGTGCTCAGCACAATTAGAATATGTTAATTATGCATTTCATTAAGGGGCCTCAGCGCTCTTTGAATGTGAGATGAAATGTCACTGGTGTAGGCAGCCGAAAAATGGAAGATTGCCAGGCACAACTTTCTTTGTGCGATGTGTGACACCTTCATTAACATCAGGGATTGCTAGTCTGATTAGACTTTTTGTATTAGTTTAAGCCTTTAGGCTTTCAAATGCTATGGCTTTTTTTTTTGCTCCGTTTTTGATGTGGCAGCTAAGAACCCGTCTCCATTTCCAAAGCTGATATTGTCTCCAGTTCGATTCTTTGTTTAAATCCTCTTCGACGTAATGCCACGACATCGGACGCAGCGTCTCATTGTCTTTGTGTAGATGACGGCATTTACCACTTCTTTGTTTCACGTAATCTCGGGTCACTTTCAGCGATGCGAGGATTTAAAGAGCCAAAGTGTCGCTCTGTGCCCGGTGGAGTTATTAATGGACGTGATGTCGATATTAACTCTGCAGGGTTTGAATCTTCTGTTCTAGTTTCATAACAACACTATTATCAATTATTGGACAGACGATATAGATTTTATCTTAAAAAAACTACGATAGGAACCATCATTGGAAAAAAAATCGATTTAACGTGCAATTTGATATTTTAGTTCAATCCATGCTAATATGGAGGAAGTGGGGTTTATGACCTATACTGCAGGCAGCCACCAGGGGGCGATCAAGGTGTTTTTGGCTTAGTCCGTCTATGGGATAAACGCTCGTAAATCCATTACATCCAGTTTGGCCATCAACCTCGTGGCTGAGTTTTTCTCGTGGCTCCAAACCACGATCGCTAACGTCTCAAACTCCAAATTACGTGAAATGTCCAAGATGGCGGCACCCGAGATATTTTGGCTTCATTTTCTTTACAATAGGAGGAAGTGGAGATGTGTCGTCCATCTTTATTGACAGTAGGTTTTAAAGTCACCTTTGTTAAATGTCCGGCTCCAGATGTGAAGTTTACTTATAACTCGTTTCTTTCAACAGGAAACTGTTGTTTTCCAGCTCGACCTGAGCACGGCTCTTCATCATCACAGAGCAAACTGCAGGACGGACTTACTCCTCTGCTCTGGTGATTAACTCCTCAGTGAACTCGGGAGTATCCCACACACGGTGTAATGGCTGACAGGTCATCACATTGTATTCCACGTGGCAATCGCCCGGAGAACAGATGACGGGCGAGTGAAAGCTGGACGCGGCGGCGGCGGCGGCGGCGGCGGCGGCTTACGTTACAGATCAGCCAACTTTTAAAACTTCATTAAAACAAAATGAAAGCACTCCCCGGCACACTTAAATTAAATCGAAACTGCTTTGGGAAGAGATGATGAAAGCTGGAAGTGGGAGCTGCCTGACAATTTCAGCGCTCACATACTTTCATGGCGTAAGATGATTCTGGTGTGCCGAAAGTGAATCGGAGGAATGATTGTCTCCGGAAGAGCCCATCTCTGGGATGTAATATAGATGTCTGGAGTGAGTGACTACCTGCTGCTCTGTCCTCGCACCGTAACGGAGGATATACAACCACCTGAAGAAGAGACACCAGCCGATTGGCTTCTCTCCTCTGTGCCGACCACGAGAGGGTTGGAGAGGTGACGCCGGAGCTGCTCATCCTCTTTCTTCTTTTACGTCTTTATGGTTTTTTTTATGTATAACGGGAATCAAACCCTGCTTGGATATTATATTTTTAGATATAACAAGATTCCCCCTTTTTTTCCCATCAGGCACTTGAGCACGTAGAGCATCTCCTGCAGAAGCCTTTATCTCGGCTGTGGTACAGATTGGGACACTTCATATCTTTCTGAGGCTCCCCCCCCCCATGAGGGATGGTCCGCAGACATCCACAAGGATGAGGGTCCCGTGACCGATTGTTTGAGTCTTGCTTTATGGGGTCCGATCCCCCCCCGCCCCGCCCCCCGCCCCTGACATGTGCTCAGGTGGGGGAGAATGAAACCCAGCACCTCCACCTGTCATTTTCCTCGGCTGTCGAGCGTTTGTCACATTAAAACCTCGGCAGCTCCGACGGCCGCACTCCTCCGAGGAAGTGGAGTAATTAAAACGTATCAATCACCTGTTTGAGCACGTGAAGTTTGATCCGGCTGCAGAGCGACAATAACACAACAAGCAGAGAGAGAGAGCGGCCGCGCGAGGAAATAATCTACTTACAGCGGCAGCACTGCAGGGAAGGCACTCCATCAAAAGTGAGAAATGGAAGTCCGTGTCCGAGGCCTAAATGTATTCCGTGGCCGGAGAATGAACTCGCCGCCCATGTGACACATGATTTACACAGGAGAAGGCCGCTGACGCTCTACAATGATAGATCTCTGCCTAAGTCTGCCTGGGCTCACTCCATGACATACAATCCCTCTCTTTTAAGTTGTAAGATAGAGATAGATAACAAAACGCTGTATTGATTTCCCTGTCTGCACACTGGCCCGGGTTTTTAAGACTGCCCATGTCCACGTCTGAATCCTGACCGCGGTGACAACCGGCTCTGCGGCGCCGGGACATCACTGTTGCTTACGTTTGCATCATTAGATGAATTTAGCGTCTGTGGTTTCCGGTGCGTGCTCGGCCTGAGGATGAGGGGAAACAAACGGCCTCAGTGTCTCTGTATCTGACGACTTCTTTTATTTCACAGAACTATTAAACCGGGGACAGCTGCGATGTTTCCTGAACGTCTGCTGCACCAGAGCCGTCTGTCCTCCCACTGATCACAGAGCTGCTGTTCAGTTCTTTAATTCAGACAAAGGAATTATGAATGTGAGGCTTTTGTTCATCCATGAAACATATTTTCAAATAGGCAGACGATTAAGAATATACTCAAAACGTGTTTGTCTGTTTTAAGTGATAAGTGGTTAGAATTGTCCCCTAACGGCAAGAAGGTTCCTGGTTCAAATCCCAGTTTGACCAGGGTCTTTCTGGCAGGAGCTTCATTCATTCATTCATTCATCTTTATTAATTTCTAAAATGTAAATAAAAAAACAAAGTGAATAAATAAACAGAAAACAGTGATGAGAAAAAAAAAATCTAAAACGTAAAAATCTACATATTTGAAAAAGAGTGAGGAAAAAGTACAAACGTACTTAATCTCACGTATTCTCCGTAATCAATAATTAATAATTTTCCGATAATTAACCAGATTCTTATAATATGTTTTAAAACCTTGAACATTTAGTGAACATATAATTTGTGCATGTTTTCTATGTGTTCACGTGGTTTTATCCGGGTTCTGCACCAGATGCTGGTTGTGAGGTCACTTGGAGAATCTCTGGCGCTCTGTCCTTGGCCCCGCCTCTTGCTCAGTGTCAGACGGGATTGGCTGACACTGAGCCAATCCCGTCTCAGTGTAGGGGGACATACAGACCCTCAACAGCAGGAACCTTTAGATAAAAGCGTTTTTTAAAATATCACGTGTCATCAATCGGCCTTAAAAGGAAACAAAGACAGTGAAGCTTCACATAACAGAAAATATTTTCACTGTCTTCAACTTGTCTTTTATGCTTTTACTCTTAAAAATGTCAATAAAAACTTCAAACCCTCGTTACACTAAACACATCATGTTCACATCTGAATATCTGCTGCGTGTTTGACAGGTTTGTTGATTTAGCATCATGTGATTAAAGTCTTTGTTTAAGATGAAACACAAAGATTTTGTTTTAGATTTCAGACGTCAAATCAAATCCCGGTGAAATGATTTAATCCATTGTGACAGTTTCCTGGTGACGACGACAGAGCAGCTCAGACCCGGTGAGAAAACTGAGAGAGTCTGATGCAGTGAAGGTTAAAGGGATGGTTCACACAAAAATGAAAGTTCACCCAAATCCAATACAAGTGAACTGGGTCTCAAACACTTCACTCAAACAACCGGATTATTATGAAATCTGAATGATCATATCGATGCTTTCCGAGCTGAACCGAGGAGGGAGACGGGTCAAGCTTTCTGAAACAAGCTTCATGTTGAGGGAGACACTTGTCATAATAAATCTCTCTTGTTTTATTTTACTACAAATCTTTATTACAGAAACTCCAGATAATGTCCACAGCAACTTCCTCGGACATCTGGGTTCTGGTTTAAAGCCCCGAGGACATTTAACGAAGTCCAGTTCAAGTCTGAAAGCAGCTACGGTTAATACTTGACATTGAAATAAGAGAATTACAACTTTTTGTTCATGAAATATCTAGAATTAAATTGCATAATATCAATGTTTCTCTGTGATGTGTTTTAAACCTCGTGCTGAATCCACCTCATGTTGTTTTTACTGCCGGACCCTGGGCTCTGTAAACCGTGACCTCGTGTGTGACATCAGAAGTGAGCAGCACAACCCGTCACATTAACACAACCTGATTGTCATCCCATGTTTAATTGTAGTTACATCACGAGAAGCGTCTACACACGATCTTATGTGCGATCAGATCAGATTCAGTGTGTGTTTTCTCCGGCTGCCTGATGAGCGACGTGTGTGTTCTTTCTTCTCTTTGTTGTTGTTTGAGTTTCGCGAGCAGCCCACAGACGCCCGGCTGTGTGTGTTTTACGGACGGAGAGAAATCGCTTTAAATCTGCCGGCGTCAACGCTGATTCCCGTCAAGCTGAGTGACAGGTGACCCGGGCGCCGGCCGCCAGACAGTGAGACGGATTACAAGTGAGCAAAACGCCAACAACCTCCGGCCTGCTGTGGGGCACCAGCTGACAGCAGCGGAGGGCAAGAGGTTGAGAGCTCTGTACGCAAACCCCCCCCCCCGATACCCCCCACCCCCCATCCATCCATCAACCCCCCCCTTCCCCCCCCCCCCCCCCCCCCACCCCTCTCTCCTGGCCACGATCCACTCCAGCTGACTGATGGACGCGGGGAAATGAGAACATTCAGTTGTTAAAATAACACAGCTCTGTCAGGTGCTCTGCTCCTGTTCTGTGTAGGTGTCATTGCTACTGTGGCTGCATCTGGTTAGCGTTAGCCCGGCACGTTACGTCCGGGGGTTCGGGCAGGTTATAAAAACTTGCTCGTGGGTCAGGGAAGGGCTCGTTGGGTCGCGTGTGAGGGAAAATGGACGTGGACTCCGGGGGCGGGAAAGTGAAGCCAATGGGGGAAGAGCCCGGAAAGTGTATTCTCACCAATGACCAGGAGAGGGCGACTCTACTGGGGGCAGAAACAAGTCAGTTTCTATAGAAGCCTTTTGAATGACTGTAAACTGCAATGTTCAAGAAGGTGAAAATATAATTTCTCCATCCCTCCTTGAAGTTAGTGAAACATCTGTTTAGTCGTTTTTGTGTTATCCTGCTAATTAACAAACAACACGACTTTATAAATTCCAGTGGCAAATAACACACTAACTGCACTTTGCACGATCCAGTCTCTGGTGTTTACTTACCCCCCCCCTCCCCTGGTGCTTATTTTTATAATTTGCACAAACACACCGCAGCAAAAAATAAAGCCTGCTAGGCAATAAAACCTTTAACTCATAACCTACATAACATAACCTCGAGGTAATAAGTGTTTTGTGGCTGCAGGGTTGAACGAGGCTGCGAATCAGGAAGTGATCTAAAAATAGGAAGGTGTGATGAAGAAGAGGAGGGAGAAGCTTCTGCTGACAAAAAGGCAAAAACATCCACGTTGATTCACTGGTTTCAATAAAATCCTGAATTCTCCCAGTCCGATCCAGTTGTTGGTTATTTGTTAGTTAGATGAAGACACATAAATCCCTTCCAGGTTTCTACCTTTGAGTTTTTTCTAATTGTTAAACCTCGACTGTGCTGTGATGTGGAAACTGGAGGATTTAGATGTTCGCAGCCGAAAAGTCAACAAATGAAATAATCCAAATTGTTCATTTTTATTATAATTTGCAAGAGAAATCCAGCGTCAGAAACACTGCATTAGTAAAACAAAGTAATAGTAATGATGCTGTCCCCCAGAATGTCCCCATCTGGGGCAATCAGCAGCACTTTATTTTCAAATGTAATTTCCCCTCGGACCAATCAGTGTAATTCTCAGCGCCAGAGAGCGGCGGCGGCGAGACGCATCGTCTTCCCCCAAGTTTTTGTCAAAGTGAGATCAGTCACGTCGGATGTTTCGTGTCTGACACGTAAACGAGCAAACAGATGTTGTGCAGCTCCTCCTCGGCCTCGTCTGTGTGATTGTGAGGATCTGAGAACGCAGCTGTGACTTTCATCACTCGCCATCGAGTTTCCTGCAGAATCCAACGAGTCGAGCGAGCTGCTCTGCCGAGGGCCACGCTTCTTAAACCCGAGCCAGGACGAGGGCCAGCAGCTGCAGAGCTCACTCATTGTTTCACTCCTTTGTGTTGCTGTTGAACATTGTCGTTATTTATTGAAGCTGCTCTAATCTTTATCTTTGTGTTAGCGATGGATGGATGACTTCAGGGTATCAGCCGTCCTCAGCTCCCTGGAGCCTCCTGGTAACTTTAAGATCCTTGTTGTGGTTGTAACGATGTATTTACTGATTTCAAGATCTATTAATTATTCTCTGAGCAATAAAGGAATATGTTTAAAGAATCCCCAAAATCTGCAAAATCTCATGTCACGTTCTTTCCAGACCAGTTTGTTCACCAGGTTCTGAGATAATTCAACCAGTAGCTTTTGTGTAATCCTGAAGAAAAGAAGAAAACGGGTCGGGAAAGAACCGAATGGATTTAGCTGCAGAACCAGAACATGGGACGGACTCGGGATGTTTTTTATTTTAAATATTTTTGTTGATTTTGCAGATAATGATTCACAGATCTAGATTTTTTAAAACAAGGCACATTTAGAGGAGGGATATTTGGTGCAGATCCAAACTAAAATCTGGATCTGGTTTCATCGGGGGTCTGTTGAGCCTCGATGGAGTCACATGTGCCGAGTTCCCTCCCCCCCCCCCACCCTCTGATTCTGACTGTGGCCGATGTCGAGCTGGAAATGACACTGACAATACATCTCCTGGAGCTCAACCTGCAGGAAGCTGCAGTCAGTTGTTATCTTGTTCCTCTCGGCAGCGGCTGCTTAGTTCAGTTTATCTTTGAGGAACATTTAAAGCCCCCCCCCCCCCGTCACACTCTGTGGTATCACACGAAAAATGGCTTTTCCCTTTGGGTGAGAAGGGGACAAAAGACGAGGGGGTTTCTGTCAAGTGTCTGTGCTTCCTCTTGTTGTGTCTGTCCACACGGAGCAGGAAGCAGCAGGGGGGGGGGCTCGGCGTCTTCACAACACGACAACCTGAACGAGCTGCACAAACCGGAATGAATTCATCCTACATCACACTTTACCTATCGTTTTTATTCCACACAGTTTGTGAGGACTTAGGAAAAACTGTGGCAGTGGAATCTGTTTAAAGCCCAACACAACCTACATGTGTCAACAAAGTAAACAAACATTTCAGAGAGTCAGAGGCTCCGCCCATTTTTGGAAACCTTTAGGGTCACTCCCTCTATTAAAATATGAAAAATATCCAAGTGATAAAACAGCGAGTGAGTCACATGTTGATGTGGTTTCTAACACGTGATGGAAATATACAGAATAAAAATGTATCTGGATGAAAAGCAGGAGCCGCACGGAAAGACACAAATCTTAATGTGTGATTATGATGTTTATTGTATATTTAACATTGAATTCATGCTTTTAGTTGTTTGCTCTTATTTGTTTCCTCAGTTTTTTTTCTGTAGTTGTGAACAACGAGCCTGACTCGGAAAATCTCCTGCTGCTTCTTCATGAGTGAAAAACAAACTCCAGAAAATATCATGACCCAAAGTTTACGCCTAAAAGTTACTTATATATAATTGATTTCTAGATCCTTGGACAAATCAAAACAGGAAGATGCTTTTAAAATTGACAGGACTATGTTTTTTCCCCCATAATTAATGAACATTTAAGTTTAATCATCGATCATATATTCCATTTCTCTTCAGTGTGCTTTTTTTGTTTCCTTCACGTCTTCTGCTTCCAGATAATAAAGAAATAAAAGTGAAACAACAGAATCATGAACGGACATCTGCTTCTCATCTGTCAGCTGATCCAACATGTTGCAGCAAGTTCTCAGACACAATCTGTATTTACAGCTCATCCGAGGATTCAACAAAAGCTTGTTCCTGCTAGAGGAGCTACACGTGTTCCTACCGACACGTTAAAGCCTCCTAATAAGCACAGGTGTCACCCCCCCCCCCCCAGAGCTTCCCCCCCCCCGTCTCTGGCCATTTGCCGTGCGGGTCCGGAGATGCTCTGGAGACACGAGCAGCCAGACGGCAGGAATTAGAGCAGCGTCCGTGATTGTGCTGACGTCTGCAGGGGGCGAGGCTGCAGATTAGGCCCAATAAAAACCTGTGATTTGTTGCTTTCATATTTGGAAGATGTCAGCTTCAATTTGAGCTAGCACGCTGCCTGCAGGCGGCCGGGTGACAAATATGAAGGATGCACTGATGAACTGCTGGCAATCAAGTGTTAGTTCTCTCATCCAATATATGACGGTGATGAAAACCTCCACACGTTGTTACACTGAGGTTCTGCCGCGGTTAATGGTGTCGTTACAGAAAGAAGAATAAAACAAAACCTTATATATCAGATGAATTAGAAGCAGATTTCATTTATTTCAATCGTCTGCTGTTCACTCAATTTGCAATTATTTGATTATTCATTTGTTTTTCCGCTGAAAGGTTTTTCACTATTACTAAGAAAATGTGACATGAGATTTAAATTGATCAATAAAATAACATGTTTTGCTCTAATAAGATGTAAACAAACAGCAGAATATAGCTGCACGACCAGCTGGGACGTATTTGTATAGTTTTTGACAAACAAAACCATCAGTTTATCTTCTAATCACTGTGTTGTAGAACATTTATGATATTTTACTGCCTGTAAGTCTTAAATTGAATGTAAATTATTGTCCAAGACGTTAAATTGTGAATAAAAACACATTTATTTACATTAATACTTTGAATTACACCCCTCTTAAAACCTCAAAAGTTATCCAATCAATCAAAAGCCCTTTTCCAAGCAAGGCACTGGTGAATATCTGTAATTTTTTTTGAGCAATCATAACCAATGGAAATCCAAAAGGCCAAACATGCAAAGCGTCGGGACTCGTCTCCTCGTCATCGGGATCCAGGAACTGTTTAAGATTCTGGAAGTTTTGAAAACACCTCATGCATTATAAGTGAAGCGCTGCCCCGAGTTCCCCGAGTTTAATCCTCCTCCTGCGAGTGCTTCATCAACCTTCAGCTTTTTTGACAAGACAGAAGTTTCAGCATGTATGATTAATAAGATACAAATGTGCAACTGATATTTGATAAATGACTTTGGTTTCATATTCATGATGTACAATGAATATGCAGCACCCGGGGCTTAGGCCTCCTTGATTGATCAAATGTATTCCATTCATCACTTATTTTTTTGCTTAATTAGCATATTTGAAGCAACACCATTAGGACTATGGGCTATTTGGAAGATATGATGTATGTTGGGGGTGCAGACATACATGCATTCTTCTTTGTCTTGTATAGCGCCCGAGATCTCAGGAGGCAGAATTCATTAGAAAGCAGATTTCAACAGCTTATTATCAAGAAAAGGGAAAAAGGTGCAGGATTCAGATCGGCCATTTTCCACCACGTCTTTGCTCCCTTCACGTTTGAGAATAATATCGTGTCGGTTTATCAACAGTAGCACAATGGGACAGAGAAATCTCCCTGATGTGTGTGTCTCTATGTGTGTGTGTGTGTGTGTGTGTGTGTGTGTGTGTGCAGAGGACGAGCGTGTCTCTCTTTTTTTCCGGGATATTTCTCAGAGGGACGTGATAACCTGAGGACACTGGACGGAGTAAATGGGAGAAAAGGGAGAGAGGATGTGGGTCATTATAGCTATAAGTTCTAAAGCCCTTCATTAAACACACGAGCTCGTCATTACCCTGCTGCTGTGTGATGAACACCCCCCCCCCCCCTCCCTCCTCCCTCTTCCTCCTCCCTCCTCCTCCTCCTCCTCCTCCTCCTCCAGTTTACAGGCCAGATGATGCAGAGGATCCTCGCTCGTCGGGCACACGGGCGAAAGCAAAGTCAGGCACAGTGTAAATGTTTCGTGTGAACCCAAGCAGGAACATTCTGATGCACATTCGTCCCATTACGGCAGATCAGCGTCAGGCAGTGAGGGCAGCGAGCGTGCTCTTATCATTATTTGATAGCATGTTTAACGACAGATTGACAAAGGATCTGCAAATGCGAGCCGGCGTGGATTTCGTTAAGGTCGGGTTTTCACTGCGTCTGCGATGCGAGTGTACTTATGTGGATAATCTGATTCTTCAACCAAGCTAAACCTCTTTTTAACAAACTGTAACTGGATGAACAAGATGTCTGACTGAGGCGTTTCTGAGGGTCTCACTCATTCCAGACTCATTCTGTGGTGAAGGTCTGTGTGTGAGCTTCAGGCTTCACTGCTCTCAGAGTCGTTTTCCATGAGAGAGAAGGTCTGAGGACGTGACTCCTCTCGTTCTGAACTGCACTTCCTCTTATTCGTTTCATGTATTCTTCCACTTTCATTAAGGGGGGGGGGGGGGGGACGGACTGTGGAAGCAGTCAGGCTTCATCACTGAGTCATCTGCCCACTGCCCTGGTTCATACAGAACACTGCAACGTGTGTGTGTGTGTGTGTGTCCATGTATGACCGCGTTCCTGTGCGTGATATTTTATCATAATCAATCAGTTTATAAACCGAGATTATCTGTGTGTGTGTCTGTGTGTGTGTGTGTGTGTGTGTGTGTAATTGCAGAGTGTGTGATCTGTAATTAGCCGTGACGTGTTGGATATACGCTGCGATTAACTGTGTTAATATGCAAACATCCAAAACAGATTAATATAAAGCATCAAAAGAATTATGGGTTCATTTCCCTTCATTACCTGAGACGTGTTACCTGAAGTTTATCAGTGTTTAATAACTCACGTGTTTATATTTTCGGAGAAGCTCGATTTCCAACTCCTCCAATGTTCCCTGCACCAAAAAATGGCGACTCCGGTCTTATTAACCTTTGCAGAAATTGCTCGGCTATGTAAGATTTTTTTGTGTACTAACAATAATTCCCGCATTGACTTTGACTTATTAGTGCAAATTACAGTCAGAGGCAACTAATTTCCTTCTATGATCGCACTGATGATGCCATTTTTCTCTGGTTAGCCTCTGGCGAAGCTCGACTGGGTTCTGCTGAATCCTCAAAACCTACTTGTAGCCTATATCTGCTCTGAATAATGATTTGTCTCATGCACATGTAGGAAAACGAGCCGGGAAAACCAAAAATAAATGCTTCATAAAAATGATAAGAATCGTTGTAGTGAGCCTAGTTGCCCCCCCCCCCTTTGCAAAAGCATCCTGCTGCAGCCGAGAGAACAACGCTCGCTCCAATTTAGAACAAGATGCTGCTCTACAACATAATGGCCCTACAGACAAATCAGAGATCCATCGGCGGAGAGGGGCACTAAATAATTTACAGCTTTAATCTGCTCACTGAGGTGTGTGGTCTTTGACAGTAATTATAAATGCAGGCAGAAATTATGGCTGAATACTTTAACTGCATTAAGAGTCATCTGATGAACAACGTGATTGCCTGCTCGTCTCCAACAATAGGGGGCAAGTCGGTGTCACAGCATTCAAATCACCGCGTGTGCTTTCTCCCATTTACCATCAAATGTCAGTCGCCCCGTTATAAACCCAGAGGTTTGATGGGTGGAGGTAATTGAGGACTTGATTGCTTGAAAAGAGATGAATTGCATAAAATGTTTATGAATTTAGAAGGCAATTATTTTTAATAGCCTTGAAATAATAGAGCTGGAGGAAATATGTTTAATTGTTATGATACCATCTTGCAGCAACAGCAGCGGCGTTCGCGGGAAAGCAATAAAGGCTGACAAGAAGATATATCTGGGAGGTGTATCTGGAAGTCGTGCGGGCGAAGGGGAGGATGCAGTGTACTGTACAGACCCGGGATATTGTCCTTTGTCTCCTACACAGAAAGATATTGTGATTTTAAATATTAGATTAGTGGTTAATGCTTCGGTTTATGACTTTTTCCCTGATGAGCTTCGTGGAAAGACCTTTGTAATATGGTTTTAATTGAAGGGAACATTTTTAAAACTTGAGTTCTCCACATATGTTGAATTTAAATAAAAAATTGCAGCATTAATGGGAAATTACTGGAATATTTTTAATTGTAAGGTTTCTGAGAACTTTCCCAAGGAAACTATTAGGTAATGATCTACGTATTAATAGTTTAATAGTAATAATAAACTTTATTTAGTGCATAGAAGTAAAAACAGACAAGGACTTTGCCTAAAGGGACATAAAGGATATAAAGCAAGTATAAATAATAATAATAATAATAATAATAATAATAATAATAATACTTATTACTTGCACATGTATTTTGTCCATCAGTGTTCATATCATCTTTATCTTAATAGTTTTCTCAACATCTTCAAGCTTCTAACTTCACAAACCAACAGAGAAACAAACTTGAAAGGGATTTAAAAAGAAAAGAAAGAAGAACACAAGCTGTTATCAAATGTTAACTCTTTATTTGAATAAGTAAAAAAGGTGCAGGTATCACAGGTATCATCTGTCTTGCTGTTATCCTTGTTGCATGAAACGCACTGTTTTTTAATTTTTTCTTCTAAAATATATTTACATGTGAAATATGCTTGTTTCCAAACGGCCTAGTTCATCTTTTGAGTCATGTACAGAATCCGAGTCTAAACTGGTGATTAAACATTTATTAAAGTGCTTCTTTTTTTTTCTTCTTCTTCTTCTTCTTCTTCTTCTTCTTCTTCTTCTTCTTCTTCTTCTTCTTCTTCTTCTTCTTCTTCTTCTTCTCTTCCATCATTGCAACACAAAACATCTTTACATAGCAATACACTGTACAGGACTGCATGTGTGTTGTCGTGTGTGTGTGTGTCGGGACAGCTGCACGTGGATGCAGGAGTTTGTAAAGTACAATTAGTTCATTATTTTGTTGTTGAAATACAATTGAAACTTGACATATCATACAAATAAATAGTAGTCATAGCCGGGGGGGGGGGGCTATCGCATGCAAACATCAGCAATTAAGTTTCTTCAAGCAGTAACACATTTCATTACTGGTGATGCATTTGAGCAGGGTGCAAAAGTATCTCTTAGTGTTTCCTTATACGACTTCTACCCAGTGTGTGTTCGCTGTACTCCATGAAATGTTTTAACAATGATTCACGCTACACAACGCTAATTGGAGAATGGCTGAAATATCTGACCCGTGTGTGGAAATAGGAAAAAAAAAGGGGAAGCAAACGAAAAGAAGTGATGATAATATGAAGGAGAAAAAGGAAACGATAACTACTCCCGGTCCATCTCCACATATTGTGAATGGTTGTCGGGGGATTTGCTGTGAGTTTTGCTCAAGTGGAGTTTGACGGCGTGGTTGCTCGCGAATGTCCGACAGCAGAGCTTACATTTGAACTTTGACTCGACGTCCTCGTCCGTGACCTGAGCCTCCGTGGCCCGGACCCCGAGGACCTTCGACAGCTCCGGCTCGTCCACCTTCGTCTGGTGCTCCACGGGCATTTTGCACATGTCTTTGAGTAGGAACCCGAGGTGCGACTCCAGGTGGGAGATGAACCCGCCCGGTGACCTGAACTGGGAGGCGCAGTCATTGCAGTAGAAGATGGGATGGCCCGTGTCCATGTTCTTCAGGAACTTGGTCCCTCCGGTTTTGCGCAGTTGGTATTTGACATTCGCTAACCAGTGGCTTATGGTGGTCATGGACAACCCGGTGAACTTGGAGATGTGCATCCGCTCCTGGGGGCCGAGGTCCGACAGCAGGTACTTCCCTTCGGAGGTCTGGAAGAGGCTGGAGGCGAACTGGGCCTGCAGGATGAGGAGGTGCCGAGGGTTCCAGTTCGACTGTCGGCCTTTACGCTTGTGGATGGAGTACATGTCGGAGGAGACGTCCTCAAAGCGCCGGACGTCCGACTCCAGCTTCATGGTCGGGATCCTCGAGGGGACGGAGGGTTTTGGCGTCGTGGCTTTCGGAAGAACTTTCACCATGTCGGCGATGTCAGACAGAGCATATTTCTGAGGCATCGGGGCGGAGGGCTGTAGCAGCGCCGAGCTCGGCATGCTGAGTTTAGACTTCGTCAGGTCGATCGGTTGGTCGTCACCGACAAAGAGAAAACTGTTATCGGGTCTATTTCTTATTGGGCTTCTGAGCATTGAAGCCGGTTTCTCGCTGCTTCGGTTAATGTCGGCAAAAATAGACTTAGTGTGAGCAGAGAGTTTATCTAGTCTGGAGTTATTGGGCTTGTTTGCTTTGCCCAGGTGGTTGTTCAGAACGGAC
This sequence comes from Pleuronectes platessa, assembly GCF_947347685.1. Classification (NCBI taxonomy): domain Eukaryota; kingdom Metazoa; phylum Chordata; class Actinopteri; order Pleuronectiformes; family Pleuronectidae; genus Pleuronectes; species Pleuronectes platessa. The sequence continues at coordinate 2,887,684 of NC_070631.1, read as the reverse complement.
TGCAGCGCACTGAGGGGGTTTATGCCGAGCAGATCCGGAGAGTCACTGAGCGGCTCTGAAGCAGCGCTGCGCCCATGGCTGGCAGAGGGACTCGGTGTCTTGCCTCTGTCGGAGAAATCTGGGCTGAACTTCCCTTTGATCGCTTCACTCTCCTCATTCACACAGTCGGCATCGAGCTTTGAAGAGGAAGAGGAATCATCCTGACAATCGCTGTCATCATTCTCCGCCAGATCAAACTTGATATTCTGACTTTCTTTGCCATCGCTAATGCCAACCTTTTCTTTTTTGATGTCCACATTTTGATGCTGTCCCTGGGGAGCCTCAACTCCCACAGCACCGTGGTACGACTTCCCCTTTGGGGCGATCGGCCTCAGCTTGTGGTTAAATGTCTGCTTTAGCTGAGTTGGGGGGGAGGCGGAGAGAGGGGAGCTTTTGATGATGCCAGAGAGCTGATAGGCGGCGTGAATGCTCGGGTAGGCGCTCCAGCTCGGCGTCCCCGTCTGAGCCTTATTGATGGCGGAGGCCACGGTGTTGGCTAAAGATTTAAGAATGTCTCCTCCTCCGCCACTCGACTCCTGCTCGAGATCTTCCTCACGGAGATAAGGGTACTTAAAATCTCCCTTGTTCGCCTTTTGATCCTCACCCTCTTGCTTCTCATCTTTAGCTTCGGTGTCCTCCATTTTGTCTGATGCTCCTTCCCCCTGGCTATCCCTCTCGCTCCCCCCGGGGGAGGCGGTTTTCGGGGACACCTTCTCTCCCTCGTTGTCACAGGCAGCCGGCTCGGCCAGGCCCTGGATCTTCTCTATGGCCAGCGGGTCGAGCGCTAACTGTTTGCCCTTTTTAGAGGCTGAATTTGTGACTTTGATGAAGTGTCCGGTGACCATCATGTGCGTGGTGAGCTGCTGGAGGGTGTCGTGGGAGCTGCCGCACTCCATGCACTTGAGAATCTGAGACTTGCACGTTTCAAACTGCCAAGTGTAACTCGCTCCGTTCTGATAGCCGTAGCGGTTGTTGTGGGCGTTGGCGATGGTGGCGGCCCGCTGTGCCTCGGTGTAGCCGGACAAACCGGTGGTGGAGTCCGGGGAGCAAGGTCTCACTGAGTCGAAGGCCCGTTTCTTTGCTGGCGGCAACAATTTGTGTGTGATAACTGGGATCGGCTCTTTCAAAGGCACTTTTTGATAATGTTTAGTTTTAATCATGTGGACGCTCAAGTCCTGGAGTGAGTCAAACGAGTGGCCACAGAACATGCACTTCAGAACCTTCTGTGCGTCCTCCTTCCCTTCCATATCGTGCAGATTTCGTTTCCTCGATTTCGAAGACGAGGCAGAAGAGTTGCTCTGTTTGCCGTGGTTGTTGTCCTGGTAGTGTCCGCTCTTATTCATGTGGACCGTCAGCTCCACCACCGTGTCGTAGGCCGCGCTACAATCCTTACAGCGGAAGCGGCTGGCGCCTGTGAACACCGAGCCGCAGGGTTTGGTGGTTTGCCTGTACAGGTGGACGGAGCTGAAGAGGTTGGGTTTGGACATGGGCTTTGGCGTGAGCGTGTGCTGCAGGGTCTTGGAGAGCGCGTCCTGGTGCCAGTCGAACTCACTCTTGGTGCTGCCGTTGGTGCTGTCGCAGTTGGCTTTGCTGGTGTTCCGGGGCGTTTTCAAGTCCATCCCGATCCCCGTCCAGTAGGAGTCGGAGAGAAAGTTTGCATAGGCCGCCCTCATTTTCTCCAAGCTGTTGCCATTCTCCTCCTTGTGTTTGGAGCCGCGGCTCTCGACCTCCCTCTGGCTCTCCGGTGGCGAGGAGGTTTTGAAGTCTGAGAGTCTGTCGCTGGTGTCGCTGAGGCGCGACTCCAGCTCTGCCTCCTGATTGGAAAGGACACTAATGGGCGAGTTCTGGTTGCTGTACGTGTTAGTGCTCTTGTTGTCGAGCTCCCGGTCCTCAGACACTTTGGGGCTGGTCTTCTCCGAGCACTCCTCCTCGGTCTGAGTGTCGTTCTCTCCGTCTTCCTCAGCCGTGGCATCTTGGAGAGCTGCGTCTTCATCAGGCATGTACACTGGAAAAAAGAGGAGACAGAAATTAACGACGTTGAAATGTGTTGTATAACAACAGTTTTAATGACTCTATGATTTAATTTACAATATTTAGACGTCCTGCAGCATCACAGAGACATTTTTAAAAAAAAAACAATTGCGAGAAGCCATTTAAGACAACATAATGACAGCTGCTCTGTGCCTTGGGAGGTGGGAGAGTATCGCTGGACCTAATGTCTTTACTAAAAGACGGCTGCTGGTGCAACAGCTCCATGTAATTCACGACAGGCCATTGACTTAGTGCTGCGTCCAAGGTTTTCCTGGCCTCAAGTCGAGATGTTTACAACAATCATTGGCCACTGAGTGACAAAAGGAAATTGATTCTTCTCGGGCCCCGTTAAGTGTTATTGCAAATGACCTATTCCATGGTGATTATGGACGTCACAAAACTGCAATGAAAGAGTTCGGCCTTGTGTTCTGGATAACTTCTCCTCCACCCCCCCCGAAGCTACACGTGAGGAATGGTTTCCCACTAACGCAGATATTCTAATGTCCCGCGATAAACTGAAAATGCATCGACTGAAAAAGATGAGAAAACATAACTTCACGAGACATTTATCCGCTATCACAGAAGTTTCAATATTCAGTAATTCAGCATCAGGAAGCTGATTGCGTTGACGGTGGAATAGAAATAAAAATGTGTAAATGTGAAAACTGATGAAGATGTCGATCGCGCTCGTGGAACAGCTGATTCAATTATCAGAGTTAAAACCAGACAATTATACAAAATTTCCAAAAAGATTACTGGCAATCCGTCACGTCATTACATTTCTCTCTGACAGTCTCATAAACAGCAATTACTTCTTCCATTATTCACCTGGTCCTTCTCCCAACTCATAGAGCACAAACATTATTGCTTCAATTAACAGATAATTAAACAACAGTATTTCTAATTGACACATTTCCCAGCATCCAATTAGGGCAGACTCTGACTCAGCACCGGGGGGTGGGGGGGGGGGGGGGGGGGCTGCAGTTGGACATAACATGAACACACAGCCACAGAAGATTAAAACGTCCTTTTCTGACAATAACTGTTCCAGATTATTTTAAATCTATCCACCCGGAAACCCACGTCAACACTATCACAGCCGATGTCCTCGTGTGTTATCAAGACGTCCCGCAGTAAATGCAGTTTGTCAGCGTTGTCACATATCTCAGAGAGTCTCCGCCTCGCAGACGCGCTGGGAGATGTGCATTTTGGGAGAGACGTGGCAGATGTGCTCCGAGTTAAATATGAATAGGACATAACAGCCCTGTCCAGGCACTTATGCATTTCATGTGGTCTAATATTTCTTTTTCTGAATAGAGGGCACTCCACGAGAGGGCTGGGGCCGAGCACTCAGGAGTCCCACACAGGGCGTCCCATAGAATGTCTTCCCTCCCGTCTTTGCTCTCTGAAAATAAGACTCTTTTTTTTTTTTTTTTTATTATCAATATTTCAAAAGTGCCTCCAGAGAAGCCCTGGAGGTGAACTGCTTGCCAGCTAATGGACGGAGATGGAGATGGGACTCGGACTTTCAAAACAAACACGGAGAGAGGGGCCTCGTGAACAAGAGCCGGCACACACACACACACACACACACACACACACACACACACACACACACACGCCCCGGTGCGCCGCGACCTTGATCCACCGCAAGAGAGATGTTTTGATTGGCCGACGGAGATCAGTGATGGCCTCCGCAACACCCTTGATGCTCAGGGAGAGAGTTGTCAAGAGCACAGAGGTATGTTTTATTTATAGTCGTATATATAGTATTCACAGCGAGAGGAGAGCACCAATGGCTGTGACAAGCTCCCAGTTGATGTCCACTCTCTTCAAAGTCATCGCTGGAAGTGATGGGCCGGTGAGAACCAGCACCAGAGTGGCCAGATGAGCGTTTTTCCAGTCCAGCGGTGCTTCGATAGAAAAAGGGACAAACCATCACGTAATTGCTATTTCCTGCATTTCTTATGTTCCTTAAAATTCCCTCAATAACACGGCATATGAAGTAAACACTTGAAGAAGAATGTCCGAGTTCAGTTTTTTCCTGGAAAAGAACCACTTACATTACACACGTAGTTAAATGCGTGTGAATGTTTGTGTCTTATCTTGGTATTTGAGGCTGGAACTGACAGAGATTAGCAGCTGCCCTTCCTGCTGCTCTATGCCGCTCTATCAGATGCCCCGAGTCGCCGACTTCCAGAGGCAGCAATTAACCTCCTGGCAGGGATCGCTCCGAGATACCCGCTCGTCTCAGCCGGAGTGGGTTTGAAAAAACTCTGCTCTGCCGACTCCTGGTCAACCACAGAACTGCTGCCACATCAAGCTGCATTAGCTTTTTAAAATACAAGATCAGACACAAGATCCTGATTTGAATTCAGAATAAAATGCACCATAAAATAAACGGCCAGAAACCTAAAAGGAATTTGTGCAAAACAAAAAAAAGTGAGGAGCAGCGATTTGCTCTGCACAGGAAACGCCTGCTCTGGATATGTTGTCCACATGAGGCCTCTCCCCGGCTAACTGGCCTCACAGAACAAGAGGCTGGCATGCCTCGCCTGAGATTTAGCATGTCATAAACCGCTGTAAAGCCTCCAATCTGTGTCACTACAAATTTATATCTTCAGACAGAGATATGCAAAAGGTCAAAAAACCTGAGGTGTCCATCATAAATCAGACAGTTGAAGTGTTTATAACCTTTATCCGTCGGAGCAGACTCTTGGCAAAGCGAGGCCTGGATTTACAGAAGCCGCGGCCGGGTCCTGAGCCAAAAGGAATTTTTTTTTTCATTACATCAGAGGGAAACTAGCAAAAACCACATGGGAAACAGAACATTACATTTACTGCTGTACTCCTGCTGCCCGACTGGATCGGTGCTGACATGACAACACTCAAAAAGGAATAAAAAAAAGGAAAGGGGGGCGCGGGGGGTCTCAGAGTTTTGGACCCCACTGTATTTACAACTCAACTTTCAGCGGTAACGTCTTCATGGAGCTGGATCCCTCCCCCCCCCCTCGTATGAAGGGAGTCTATTCAGGATGTGTCAATCATGTCAGAAAGCCGCGTGCCAGCCGCAGAAGGGCATTCTGTTTCCAATATCAACATGCCAGCAGAAACTTTTGTGATGGTGAGAACATCGGCGTTGATCCGTCGGAAGGTCAACGTTTCCTTCATTAATCTGACAAGCCCCGGGGAGTTAGCGGCCTGAGGAGCTTTGGCTAATGGACAGCTGCAATACTCCGGCGCAGGACTCCGGTGAGCCGCCGCGGTAACACTATCTTCAGAGGAGATTGGGTAATTCATAGGTGCCGGTGACAGGTCTGCACGTCTGTGCCACTTTCCCCGGCGCTCTCCGGTTGTCTCAAGCTACAGTTTTTGCTGCTCGCAAATCAATATCTCTTTTTACTTCCCATTGATCGCCTGGCAGTGGGGACCAACCTAAGCAGGACTGTTATGACATTTCTAGATTTCCCCCTGTCCTTGGAACAATCAATTACACGCGCACGGCAATCAAAACCTCTTTGCAAAATGAACCTGCTCCGTGACATTTTCATCTCCCGGATTTATGCCGTATAAAGAAGGGAAAGGGTGGGTTGAGGGGATGTGGGGGGGGGATAAAAGGAGGCCGGCTGGATGGGCGCTAACAACGAGGGTCAGGATCACTGAA